>NC_080789.1:92143170-92228170 GCF_028018385.1 Neofelis nebulosa
TGCCTCTTGGATGTATCTGTGTATTTTTGTGTGTATATGTATATCTATATTTTTCCACATACCTTCCACTTATTAACTGCTCCAATTTCTTAGGCTCTTTAAGCCTCCATTTCGTAATAAGTAAAATGGGATAATGTTAGCTAGTACCTATCTCACATCACTTTTATGAGGGTGAAATTAAATAATACATTTTAAACAAAACAGTCAATTAAGTAATAAATTACACAAGTTTAAAATACCTGGCAAACCTAAGTATCCAATACAACACAGGCTCAAGGGGTTTATTATCTAGCCAATAATATAATACAAATATGTTCTAATTCATAAGCTACAGAATGGGTACATGAATGTTTATTTTCTTGTCTTTAAATTGTATATATGCACTCTTTTCTATTAGTATTTATTTTACAGTAAGTAAAATGATACTGGGGTGCCTGGGTGGCTTAGTCACTTGGACATCAGATTCTTGATTTCAGCTCAGGTCACGATCTCATGGTTCGTGGGATCAAGCCCCACATTGGGCTCTGAGCTGACAGCATACAGCCCTCTTGGGATTCTCTCTCTCCCTCCCCTTACCCCACTCGCATATGCACATGTGCGCTCTCTCTCTCTCTCTCAAAATAAATTTAAAAAACTTTAAAAAATGATACTAATAATACAGTGAACATGAGAAGATTATTATGAAGCACTGTATATCATGAAATCACAGAGGGAAGCCAAGATGGTGGAACAGCATGGAAGTTTTTTGTGTGTATCATGAAATCACAGTTATAAAAAATAGCTTAGAACAAGGAATGTAAGAATCTATACATGGTTGTATTTTTCTTGTAAAATTTTTTAAAGTGAGGTAACTCATAACAAAAATAAGTAAATCTAAAAAGTTAAAAAAAAGTTTCCTTCAGTTAAGTGGAAAATGTTTTCCACTGCAGAGAATTTTAAGAGAACAAAAGGAGCCTCTCAGTTGTAGTACAGGAAGGGGTATGTATACATGTTCTTCAAGCCACATTTCCCACAGCACCATCTACTCTGTCATTCCCAAAAGCTGGTGACGTTCACTGAAAACTGTGCTCTGTCTGCCTGGCAGCTCAGTAGTTAAACATTGCTAAGTTAACAAGATCTTTATCATTCCTATCTTATAATAACCCATAAAATGACAGTATAACAGAATTACACACACACACACACACACACACACACACACACACACTTAAAATAGGGCTGGGGAAAGGGAAAAGAGATTTCAGCAGAATGACATCAACAAAATTTTGCAGATGTTGAAAGGATAGATCACCCATGGTCGAATTAGAGCTGAGGGTGTGAAAGCTGAATGCCTTCAGGAAAGGAAACCAGTGAGAAACAAGGTCATGCTCACCACAGAACGAGAAGAACTAGAAGAACAGTTGAAGATGGAGCTAAAAACAGATGGATTTTACTAGAAATGTGTCTAAACAGTTAGACTTCAGATCTTCTCTTTCCCAGACTGCATAGCCTAGCAAAAGGCAAGATTTTTCTGGAGAGCTGAAATGACAAGAGTTTCTTGAGTCTGGGGACATCAGGCAAAAACATCACCCACCCCTTTTACACCTGAAGCTTTCAAGAAGTTGGATGACCTCATATTACATCTCATTTTTCTATTTCTCCACACCTACTAACACAGAATTAAAAGACTCTTCTTTGGGAAACTGACCAACTAAGGAGAAATGGTCACATATAGGACAATTTGAGGTCACTGACAAAACAGCTAGGTTCTTCTTCAGCTTTCTTACTGGGATACCACTAATAAATAAGCTCTGCTTATGCACATTGACTTTAACATTAGCTTTTTAGTATTTCAGTTTTAAACATGAATGGAGAGACAAGGATCGCTACACAACTTAGGAAAACCTCAAACATGAACAGAGAAAAAAGGCCAAACAAATTGAAATGATTACTAATGAAATAGATGCAAGTTAGGGAGCAGAAGAACACTTAAAAGAAAAAATTCTATAATTACTATTCTAGAGTGGTTAAAAAATACATATATTATGTATATGTATAAACATATATTATATATAATACTAGATATACATAACTTCCAGAAAATGAGAACAGTATGCTATCAATAAAGTAAAACAAACATATAAAATAAACATATAAAACATATAAAATAAACATGAATTATATATAATACTGGATTATATATATTATATATAATCAAGTCATGATCTCACGGTTTGTGGGTTCAAGCCCTGCGTTGACAGCACAGAGCCTGTTTGGATTCTCTCTCCCTCTCTCTGTCCCTCCCCTGCTGACACTCTCTCTTCCTCTCAAAAAAATAAATAAACTTTAAAAAAAATCTTTAAAAAAAGAAAGTAAAATTAGAGAACAAAAAGGAGCTCTTGGAAATTAAAATTGTGAGAGTAGAAATTTTAAAAATCAATTAAGGGTGGGAATAAAGACTTTAAGAAATCTCTCTGAGGGGCGCCTGGGTGGCTCAGTGGATTAAACATCAGACTTCAGCTCAGGTCATGATCTCGTAGTTCCTGAGTTCAAGCCCCATGTCAGGTTCTGTGCTGACACCTCTAAGCCTGCTTCAGATTCTGTGTCTCCCTCTCCCTCTAACCTCCCCTGCTTGCTCTCTCACTCTCTCTCAAAAATAAACATTTAAAATTTTTTTAAAAAATAAATCTCTCTGAAAATGAATGAAGACAAAAAGAGATATAATACATAAGACAAGAATGATAAGAAAATAAGAGGATAAACCCAGGGACTCCAACATCTAAAAAAGAATTCCAAAAAGAAAAGAAAAGTGAAGAAAATATCAAAGAAAACAATACAAAACTATTTCCAAAATCATTGGCATACCTAGTTTATCTGATACCTGAAACACATCATTTTAATACCACCTTCCTGTAATTAGTACATTTGTATGTTGTAAGAATCATATAATAATGAGTAACCATTTTCTTGATTCATTTTATTTTAAGGTAAATAACAATTTAAAAAGAAGAATAAATGTCAACTTACCAGATATTATTTAAGTCTGGTAAATCATATGAACTTAAATCGGCACTTACAAAACAAAAGTATTACATATCACAGATGGCACTCTGCTTCACTTTTTAAAACTAAACTCCAAATTAAAAATTCCAGTGGTCACAAAGAATGACAGGAGTATGTAATGTGATAGGGACTGGAAACAAAAACTACACCCAGGGAGTTCAAATAATTCTGAACCCTTGTAAACTTACCTTCAAAATGAATAAGTGTAGCTTGTCTGCACATATTGGGAGGGAGGGAGCTGATTCTATACCTAGGTGTTCTTCACATTAACCTCCATGCAGAATACAATATTTAATATAGGATAAAGAGTGCAAATGTGCTCATTTGAAGCTTACATATACATTATTAAAACTCGACAGTACCGGGGCACCTGGATGGCTTAGTTGGTTAAGTGTCCGATTCTTCATTTTGGCTCAGGTCATGATCTCAGGGTTCTTGAGTTAAAGCCCTGTTGGGTTCTGCACTGACAGCATGGAGCCTACTTAGAATTTTCTCTGTCCCTCCCCCTCTCTCTCTGCCCCTACCCCGCTCACACACACTCTCTCTCAAAAATAAGTAAACATTAAAAAAAAAAAAAAGGGGGGCGCCTGGGTGGCGCAGTCGGTTAAGCGTCCGACTTCAGCCAGGTCACGATCTCGCGGTCCGTGAGTTCGAGCCCCGCGTCAGGCTCTGGGCTGATGGCTCGGAGCCTGGAGCCTGTTTCCGATTCTGTGTCTCCCTCTCTCTCTGCCCCTTCCCTGTTCATGCTCTGTCTCTCTCTCTGTCCCAAAAATAAATAAAAAACGTTGAAAAAAAAAATTTAAAAAAAAAAAAAAAAAAGGTTAACAGTATCAACAATTGTTAATAACTGAGAATATTTGGAAGAGAATTGCTGGTACGTGGCCATCAAACCAAGGCATCTTTTAGTCAGTTTTCATACTATTTTTAAATTCCTTTTAGAGTGTCCTTATGGCCTGCACTGAAAAAGACTGCTCTACTGGCCAACTACTGGTATTCCATCTCCTAGAACTCAAAAATATATTTCCAGATTGAAATGATCTACCAAACACTCTGCAAAATAAATGAAGAAGCGGCCACTCTAAAATATTTCATTTTGGAAATTGCAGAATACTTAAGTAAAGAAAAAAGTAAAATTTAAGAGAGAAAATGCAGGTCATACACCACCAATCAGATTGCCCAACAGCAATAATGAGAGCTAGAAAATAGTGGAACAAATTGTGTATAATTTAAAGGGAAATTTATTTCCAACCAGAATTAACCAAGCTGGAATACATGAAGGGAAAGTATGAAGGGAAAATAATGACATTTAACACAGTCAAGTGTCAAAAATGTGCTATCCATGAACCTCTCTCAAGAAGCTATGGGAGGATGTGCTGCATCAAAAATGTGGGAAAACACTATGAAAAGGGAAATGAGATGCAGTACATAAAAGAAGAAGAGAGAATCCCCAGGATGGTGAAGGAGGGGATCATATCTGAGCCAACAGGTTTAGAACAGGTTTCAAAGAGCAGACAAGAGTATTACAGAAGAATTGACCCAGCAAATACATGGAGTGGATAGATTGTCAAATACACTTGACTTCCTTTGTTTGGCTCTCCTATTAAAATGTAAGCTCCGTGAGGTCAGAGAACACATCTGTCAGCCCTACTGAGGGCTGAGAATCTTGTGTTTGATAGTGCTTGATACATAGTTAAGCATTTCATAATTTACTGAAATTTAAAAGAATACTGATACTTTGTCTTTATTCTTGTTCTCCTTCTAGAAATATCTTCTTGAAAGGATGAAAAGTACATGCCTAACAGTGCATTCTCAAATCTGATCTAGCCTGCCCATTCAAAAAAAAAAAAAAAAAAAAGGAGAAAGAAAAGAAAAGAGTTACTGTTTTAAATGATACTTTAAGTGATGCCAAATTGTACTCATATTTTTAGGAGTGCAAATTGACAATAGCTATCAAAATTTAAAATGCATTTACATTTTGACAGCAATTTCACTTCTGTAGGTATAGAAAAATGCCTTATACAAAAGTAGAGTGTGGGGAAAAAACCGGTCAGCGTGGTATTGTTTATAACTAAAAACTGGAAACCACCCTTTTTTTTTTTCATCTAAAGGGACTTAGGAAATAAACTTTGAATACAATGGATTATAATGTAGCTGTTAACACAAAATGAAGTAGATATGTATGTGTCAACTTATGAAGATCTTACCAAGTATATTTTTAAGTGAGAAAACTGAGATGCAAAAAGATAGGAATGGAATGATCTGACTTGTGCAAAGGAAAATATTCATAAACAATATGGAACAATGTATAGGTATCTTCTCCCACTATATTCAAATTATCAATAATAAATATCACACATTAAAATAATCAGTAAATTTAGATTAATGAAAGAGGTAACCCATGGTATTCTGGTAAATGGTTAACAATTGGCTCCTCAAGAAAAATAAATCCTTGATTTATAGAATTTGCCAATATCTTTTGCGTAAATATTCCCATCATGCTGATTTCACGTTGCCAACATAATATCACTAAATTCAGAATTGGAAAAAGTTGTTCACAATTTGCTCTCCTGAACAAGGAGGGGGCAGCTCCAGCACCACATTCTAGTAACCAGAAGATAAGGACTCTTAATCAGGGCATATGATCTCTGCTCTCCATCTTCATGGCTCCTTTCTGTCTTTCCGTTGTCCAGCAGTAAGGCCAGAAAGGCCATTCGGCAAGGCAAAACTTTCTGTGATGTTTGATTTCTCTGTGAAGCTGGATGTGCAGAGCTGCTAAATTCAGCTTTTGCACTGAACAAAGATCAGACAATTTACATGATTTTCCTTTGCCCCTTTTGGGCTTTTGGATATGTTTGCATGTAAAGTAAAGAAAATATTAGGTACAACAAGAATGAGCTATCAAATTGATATTTCCTGACCTTTTGAAATAGAAAGCACATCTTAAATTAACAACATGTATGGAATGGATGCAATGAGTTATGCCCTTTGACTTAAAACTATTTGCTTTCTAGATATGTGTGTATGACCATCAACTTTCTGACAGAAACCCTAATACTGGGTCTTTGGAAATCCCCACAGTAAATGCTTGGCTAAATAGCAAGGAAGGAGAAATGATCTTTCCTCGTAAGTGAGTGCTGATCCGAGCAGCGGTTTCTCCATTTGCTCAATGCAGTGTCATCCACCTACCATCACATCTGGGCAAAGGTCGTGCAGCAACAATGTTTATCTATGTCTGTGTTTATTCACAGCTGGAAGTAGGCAAGAAGTGTAGGTGTAAAGAAAAAAAATAAGAAAATAATCAGAAGAAGGAAGAGGGAGGATTTCTGTTATAATATATAAATCTTAGCCATCTTAATAAGGTCCTAACATCCAAAATAGATGATCCTACCATTGAAACTAGGACATTTGTGGAAGTGCAGAAGGTGTATAACTGATCATTAAGGGCAGACAGAAAGCATAACCTAGGAATATGGAATGGGAATAAACTGAGAATATGGAAATATAGCTCAGAAAGATGAATGGGAAAAATAAACCTAATTATCCATTTAAGTAATCCAGAAGATCCGAAGAAGTATCCATTAAGTAAACCAGAAGATCACAGCATATGAAGTTAAAATACATTGACTAAGTTGCAAAGCTACTATAGGATATTTTTAGAGAAATACAGTTGGATCTTGCTTTGTAGAAATATAAGTATTTCTAAAAAGACATTGATGAAGTACGTTTGTTGAATTTAATTAACCGTTGGCTTTAATTACGAAGGTAGATGTCTAATTCCACACATTTAATAAAATTACTTCTATAAATGCCAGAATGCTTAAAAATGACATATCTAATGAAAATCTAACAAAACTAACATTAATAATCAACATTGTGCAAAGTTTCTTAAGTTTTGTGTTAATGTTTTAGGACACTGCTTTAGAGGCATGAAAAAGAAAGAAATAGCATTTTAATCTAACAGACCACATTGTTCCAAACAGTAAAGTGTACCAACTTTCTTACCCAATGTTATACAACAGAACAACACATCTTTTCTTTGGTTTATGAGACCTTGTTTCATAAGAATTTATAAAAAGTGCTGACATAAAGAAATAAAAAAGATTGATGTAGATTAAATGTTGGAAAAGATTCAAAAATAAAAGACAGTCCCTCAAATACAGCAGTAAATTTACTTTGCACATTCACATTTGTTGGAACTTATACAACTATAAATAAAGTAATGGAAGATTACATTTGCCCTGAGTGTTGATTTAAGCAGCAGATTTTTAGCACCCTCTATTCGATGGGGAGAATAAAAGTCCTCTGATACAATAATTCCATTAATCCATGTCAAAACAATGTCCTGAATTATCAATTTTGTAACTGAAAATTTCTGTACATAGAGTTTCTGTATTACAGCATGTACCTGTAAAACTTAAAAGGACTGTCAGTTTTCCCATTAGACGAAACTCTGTTCAGACCCCAGCCTGAGTAAAATGTCAGGTTCCGATCTCTAAAACCAAAGAAGAATGTGTAGTGCATAATCAAACTGAGTTTTGCCTTGCTAAAGTCAGAAATAATTCCTTTCAAGTTTCTTCTGACTTTATCCAGGTCGTGTAATCCCAACCAAACATGGCCAGTTCTAGGGCTTTGGTGCACACTATGTTAGAAACCCTAGAGGATGTTCTTAAAATATATTCAAATATTAAAAGTTCTTTAATTTAAAATGAAATTTTAATGTGTATAAATGAAGGACCAGAATTTATAAATGCCCTAATGTTATTAGCTATAATATTTGTGAAAGATTATTCTATAATTATGTTTAAATTAATGGAACAAGTGTATCTGCAGACACAAACCAGAATAGAAAAGAATCATGACTTGAATGTAAATCTTAATTGGCATTATTATAATAGTATCTGAAGAATCGAATGGCCAGATGAAACAGAAACTTTGTTTAATAAACAAATACAGTGCTGCACTCAATAAAAGAAAGATTGTAAGGAAAAATTTTAGCTATCATATTACTCACCTATTCATTCTAAAGCGTAATTGTCAGCTTTATTTTCCTATGCCAGAGTAAGCGGCTGCATCTTTGGGATATTTATAATTTGTGCAATTTATTGAGACAGATCCAATTCCTTTTTTATTTGTTTTCCCAAAGCACCTATTTTTTTACCTTTGCTGACCAGTGCAAAATCATCCTCACTAATGTTTATAAAATACCACATTATTGTTAGATATCGAATCCAAATGCAAGCACTGCAGGTTCTAACAGATAGGAGCTTGATGGAATCTGTCTTTAGATTGCTGCTGTCCAGACTGCCTAAGCATAGATTCTGTAAAAGTCAGTGACATGAACGTATGGAAAGGAAGAAAGACAGGTGTGTGTGTGTGTGTGTGTGTGTGTGTGTGTGTGTGTGTGTGTGTGTACAGGCACAGATGTGTGTTTGGGAAAAAACAGCAGATGGATACAAATGGACAGAGAAAGAAAAAAAGAGAAAATTCAGCTACAAAAACCATTCTAAAACTTGGATGTGAAAATATGACAACAGTCAACTTTTCCCAATGGCTATTAACCCATCATAAGTTAAATGTAAGAGCTATTAGGATTTATGTTCATAAATTCTTAATTCTTATTTTGAATTTTTAAAAATTCTTAATTTGGATTTTAAAACATTTACAAGTTATTCGTACTCCAAATTCTAAGTATTTATAAATAATACCACATATGATAGGAAATACCAACTACCAGAAAAGAGCATTATATTCTGTAGCTTCTGATTAAATTAGAATGGTAGAGGTGTTATTTCCCAGTAGTTAAGGAGCCATAGAACATTTTACTGCTTTTCCTTAAATCAGTGCTGAAATTCTGCCCTTCTCTCCCACAGAGAGAATGGCCTTAACAACAGAGGAATATTTGCTGGGTGGTGGGAATGTGCAGAGCCTTGACTTCCATAGATTCTCTGCCCAGTACTATGGAAAAAATGAGGACTAGTTATGCTTGTTTTCAGCATATGGCACACCTCCACATTGAAGAAGGAAGAATACAAATGGAAGAATGGAACCAACACTAATTTTATTTATATCATTTGCTAGGGATTATTTCATGATCATTCCCTACCTGAACCCCTTTAATCCTCCAAATAACTGTGATACATAGTAATTACCCCCATTTTACTAATGAAGAAATTAGAGCCCTGAGAAGATAAGGAAATTATCCAAGGTTATAGAGATAGTAAGTATAGAATAGATAGCATCCCAATAAGGAGGCCTAAGCACATGTCTCAGTCTTTACATGTGTAAAACCTAGAAGTAGTTCATAATAAACACCTTGCAGGACTTATGAGGGAATTCAGAATATGTGAGCATAATCCATAAATGCATTACTGCTTCATTCATGAATTCTATTTGCATTAGTATGAAATCCATATATGTAGGTATTATTGGAGGAAACCTTGGATCTGTGAACATTTGATATGTGGAATTAGTAAAATGAATTGTTTTTAGTTACTAGTTAGCAATTGAAATTCAGTCTGAGTTGACCACTGACCCCGTAAAAGACCACAAGATGAACCCATTTGTTGATAAAGCAGTTTCCAAGATCTACTTCAGAAAAGGTTAACATCACTTTGACAGAAACTCAGTTGCACCTCCAAATGAGGACTTACAGGTTTTTAGGGTCTGGATTGGGTGGTTTCAAGGCAAATATTAAAAGGTGGAGAACTGGTTGGAATTGGGTTGAGTTTATGGTATTGTAGCTTTGAACTGGTGAAAAAGCAAGAACAAATTCCTGAATTGAGTGTTCATGAGCAAACTTAAGTCCTGATAAGTAAGCTGTTTTCATTAGGTTATAAGCTTATCTTCCAGTAGAAAGAATTTTTTGGAGCACATAATTAAATTACTTTTACTTGTTCAGTGTTGTGTAACACAGGGGCAGGAAATTGTGATGGTTTGGGCTATCATTTGTGTCATGCCAAATATAAAATGTTTCAGTTTGACAGCAAAGCTCGTTCTGACTTTCTCTCTCCTAAGAAGGGTGAAACTATCCAGTGAGCGAGCCCTCAATACTCTGACTTTACCTCAATCTTGATTTCCCATTTTTTCTTTAATCTTTCTTCCAGTTATAGAAGGGAAAATATCCTTTTTGTGTGTGAAAACGAGCCCACTTATCTGAAGACTAGCTTGTGTACCTTCATAATTCCTTTGGGATGAAGCTTACTCCAACTGCCTCTCATTTTTCTCATGCCTCTGTTGCCTTATCCTCAATGTTTAAACATACTTAAGTTTGTGGTCTTTACAAAATTGATTTAAAACGAACCTTACACAATCCAAAGTCATTGACACACGTGAGTTTAAATGCACTGGTGGTCCTTCAGGAGAAGAAACTTAGGGGATCCATGACAATATTTTCCCCCAAATCTAGAAAAATGAGGAAAGTGAGTACTGAAAATCTTTATAGAGCAATATCCCTACTATTTACACAACTGCATTTGGATAATAGAGGCAGATGACTATTTCATGAAAAAGAACTACTAAGTGATAAAAGATCATAAACTTAGTTTAGTTAGTATGAATCCTACACAACTGTAGAGTTATGGGCCAGTATGAATCCTATTGAGTTAGTCTTTGAGCCAGTCTCAAAAGAAAGAGAGAGAGAGTTCCCTGGGTGAAATTTGAAATTGGCACCTGTACACAGAAGCCACTCCACACTGGTAAGTGGTAGTTTTAATGAGAAAGGGCATTTACATATGAGGCTTGTCCTGGGCAGTTGCAAAATGAGTAGATATTTGCACACACTTGCCAAAATATTAAAAGTTTATATACAGCCCTAATGAGGTTTAGTCATGATGTCTCAAAACCACATTGTGCTTTCAAGGCTGTGTCCTTGAAATGGCTCCTAGTGAAATGGGAACAGTGGGCAGGACATATATTCCAAGGACAGGGAAGGAGGTAAGGAGCTTCTGACTTCCCAGGTCCAGCTTGTGGGTCAACCAGAAGTCACATCCTCTCAATGCCCTCCTCTCACAGAGAGAGACAGGCAGACAGAAAGACAGATACAGAAACAGAGACAGAGACCAAGAGCAATCCAGCTAGCAGTATGATTTAGAAAACTTGTTGCAGAGAGAGGAATTTGATCCTTAGTCACCTGGATGTCCTGCAGAACAGACTTTTCAGTCAATTAGAATCAAGTCTGATAGTGAGTTGTTCCCAGGGCTCAGGGCTCTACCACCATCAGGGACGATGACTCTACATTGCTTAAATATGTGCAAAGGAGTGTGTGTGTGTGTGTGTGTGTGTGTGTGTGTGTGTGTGTGTGTACACTCACACATGTGCATCCACGTGTGTGCGTAGGGTTCCCACAAACCAAATAAGAAACTAAGCATCTCAATTTTGAGGTGTAGGCCAGGAAGCTTCAGGATAGCCATCAGTCTCCATGCCCTTTTCTGAGGGAAGCTTTTAAGGCAGTTTTCTCAGCTATCTTGGTATCAAATGACTACCAGGAAACTATACCTGAATTAAAAGCAATCCAGTAGGGATATTCCATTTGAATGATTCCTAAGCAACATAATTAGCATAGCTGTGCCTAAAAAATTGAGTGAAGGACCAGATAATACTGGGATGACAAGACCAGGTGGGCAGGATGACCCACACTGCCATTATGGTGACCTATAATTAATTACCTTTCAAATCTCCAAGTTCTGAGTTAATTCATTTCCTTCTTGAGCCATGCTTGTGTGAATAGTTCGATGTAAAAACAAACAAAACAAAGCGAAATCCAATATTCAGGGACAGACACTTCAGAGCCATCACTTGGCATCAGACTTGGCTCCAGTTTCTCTAGAGAAGCTTAACAGGCCTTTGTTAAGCTGACTCATCCAGCACCATCAAAGGCCAGGTTACCCAAAGATTGCTAAGGTAGCAAAATATCCAAGGACATCTCACCTACCATAGATCCAGCTGAGGGTCAAGAGATTTTTTAAAAATATGCAGGACCAGGTACAAGGAGGATTCTGCCTTGATCTACATTAGAAGCTACAGGTAGGAGGAAAGGAGCGAGGGCATGGTGAGAAGAACAAGAGTAATAGGTTTTGACCATTAGTGTGGATTTGTAAGAGGACCGTGTAAGCTTCATCCTCTTCCATGTTGTTTCCTAGAGGGGATCAGCAGAGAAACCCCAGGTAGGTTTGTAAATCCAAAAGTGGAGTTTAGCTGCCCAAAGTATAGTCTGGAAACACATTATGTCTTAGAGAAAAGTACCTAATAGGGAAACTGAGAAGTGGCACAACAATGGCTAGACATTAGCATCAGGTGCCAGTTCGGGGCAGGGCAGGGGAGGCCCCAGTAACACCCCAAACAGATACAAATCTCAGCATGTTGCCAAGAGAGACTCACATTTTCACATGGCCCTGAAAAGGCAGGCAAATGTATTCAGCAGTAGAAATAGTTCATGAACAAACAGGAGACTTTAGGCCAGGGTGAGAAGCTGCCATTCAGCAGTAGATGGAGTATGGTGCATTTATACATCAGCATCAAAAGATGGAACAGGATGCATTCACCCATCAGCCAGTGCCTGCATACAGGGTCACAAGGGCTTCAGGAGGAGGTCAGAGGGCAAACCCCAATGGATACCAGTGACAACAAGCTGACCAAGGACTAAATGCCTGATGTGGAAGCCAGGAGGCATCCATGACATCTTGGATGCTGCACTAGAGAGAATATGTGGAAAGGTAAACCATGCATTTATTTGGGCTTAAAACTGAAATGTCTGAAAAAAAAAAACAAAACACGGGACAATTGAGTTCACCTAAATATTCAAATGAGACCAAGTTTTCTGCCAATAGGAATGGAAGTTCAAGATAGATACTAAGTTTATAGAATATGAAGTTTCATTTCCTGTACACCTGGGTGTGTGTAAACCACATTCACTGAAATGGAAATTAGAGACAAAAGATACTAGTATCCGTGCCTACTTCTGTCTCATATAAACACATGGTGAAGAGAATACCTTTGTATACATCTTAAGTGGGAGAAAACTGAAGTTAACAGAGGTTATGTAACTCATATACATAGCTAATAAATAGATCCAATATTTAAAATGAAAGATGTATGAATTCACAGCTAGTTTTCTCTAACATATTGGGAGTTATTAATATCCTGCTTTAAAATTACCCTGCTGTCCTTTCTAGCACACATGTATCCTTAATTGCCAAATTTCTAGAACATATTATTGAATTTTATATTTTATTTTAGCATCAAGCACCTCTTCAAATGCAACCCCTAAATCTATATGCTTTTGTTAACACACATACTCAGAAGCACATGTGTTCACACACACATGCATACAAACACATACAATATAAAGGGAGCTGCTCTGGATGACTGAGAGGTGAGGGGCCCACAGGGCCTAGTGCAACACTCCATCAATTTCAGTGATGATCTCTAAAACACTTCCTCAGGACACTCTTAGAAATTCTAATATGTTCTCTTTTGGAAAGAATTGAGCATATTTATATGCCAACTGTCTCCTTGCCTGGTACCTTTATTCTCTTCTACTTGTACCCTTTCATGAAACTGATCTCTGAAAGGTTTAAAATTGCCTCGTCTCGGTCAAATTCGGTGGACTTTTATCAATTCTATTTGTATTTCCTCACAACCTTTACTGCAATTAGTCCTCTACGCCTTGAATTTTTCTTCTCACTCTGTTTCAGAACATGTCAATTTACTAGTCCCCATGCTCTCTGACCATTTACTGTGCCTCCTTATCAGGCTCAACTTCCTGCTCTTCCTTTCTAACTAGAAATGGCCCTTGAGACTGAAATCTTAATTCTTTGATCCTCTGTGTCTGCACACACTTTTTCAGTGAGCTGATCCTTTCCCCAAACTTCATTTTATGACCCCTTGGTAATAATTCAAATTATAAACCTCTATACTTTCCCACCGTAGTCTCCCACCATCTCTTCAGAGTTATCCCCCCAAACTTCAAAAAGCCCCAAACTAAAACTAAATTTTCACCTCAGAACTGCCTTGCTTTCCCCAATATTCCAGCACTACTATCATTTTTTATCCCCCAGAAGTAAAAAATTAAAATCTCAGTTTACTTTTTTCTTACTCCCTATCAATATCCATTCTGTCACATTATTTTAGCAAATCTTCCTTCAGAATATCTCTCAGATTCGTTCCTTTCTCTCATTCTGGCACCGGTGTTACTTTTGCAAAGCCTCACATCTGGTTTGATGCAAGTTTTCTGGATTATTATGTTTCTACCTCTATTATCTGCACACTCTTCTCCATCCTCCATGTAAATACCTAGTTAACCTTCACGCATCTCTATCCTTCCTACGGACACTCTACTTTCTGGTTCCTTTCTTATTTTATTTTATTTTATTTTATTTTATTTTATTTTATTTTATTTTATTTTAATTCCAGTATGGTTAACATATACTCTGGTTCTTTCCTATTGGTTTGGACACGTTGCTTACCTCTCCCCATCAGGCATTTCCTCCACTACCCGACGATCTCCCAACTAACTGGTGTGCGTATGCCAGCTTAAGATGGCATCTGTTTTTTTCTACAATCTGATCCTCTGTTTATTCAAATAATGCAAGAGGCTTTTCTCAGTTTCTGTACCCACTCCCCCCCCCACCATTCTTCCATAAGATTTTTTTATGCTTTTCAGCAAATAATAATTTACCTTGTAAAGACTTCCTTATCTTCATAGGTATTTGTGTGTGTGTGTGTGTGTGTGTGTGTGTGTTTCCCTTTGAGGACAGGAATCACATCATACATATTTTATATCCCCTACAGCACCTAGCACATTGTTGAGCACAGTGTTGAGAACATGATTAATAGATTCATTTGACCCTAACTTCACTCTACCTTGTCACCTGTCCTTTTCCCCAATACGAACTGTTGAATGATTACCATCTTTCTCACATCCTATTTTATAGAGAAAACAAAAGCTATTGAGTGAGAATATTCTCACATTTTTAAAATTTTTTTTAATGTTTATTTATTTTGAGAGAGACAGAGAGACAGAGAGAGAGAGAGAGAGAGAGAGAGAGAGAACGAGTGGGGGAGGGACAGAAAGGAAGACAGAGAATCCGAAGCAGGCTCCACACTGTCAGCTCAGAGCCCAGTGTGGGGTTGAACTCAAAAACCATGAGATCATGACCTGAGCCGAATCAAGAGTCTGATGCTCAACTGACTGAGCCACCCAGGTGCCCCTACTCTCATGTTAGTTCAACACGCTTCTAAATCTCTTTCTCTTCACAAATACTTCCCTCCATTCTGTCTGTTAAAGAAAGGTATATTTAAACAAATGCCAAAGTTGCATTGTTTCCGATGCATTGGTTCCATTATTTGCCCAAATTTTGTTTCGTGGTTTTTTTTTTTCCTTTTCTGTTTTTAGTCCCATTCTTTCTTTTCACTTCTTCACTTAGACCTATATACTCAGTGTTCAACGTCCCAAAGGGTCCTTCCTCCTTCCAGCCCATCGCTATACTCCCTCCCTCCACCCAGCTTATAAGAATAGTAACCCACACACAACACCTGGGTACATCCTGGTCACTGCTTAACCTGCCTCCCATGAGCTCTCTGCTACTCAAACTACTTACTAACAAGCAGCAAGGAATGACATGGTCTTGCTCAGTTTCCTCTTCTTAGACCCCATAAAATTTGATTTTTCTTTTTTATTCTTTGTTTTTTTGAGATATAATTAACATATAATATCTTATAACTTTAATACAACCTGTTGGTTTGATACATTTATATATCATAATATGATTACTACAGTAGTGTTAGTAATCACATTATGCCATATATTCTCATTTCTTTTTGTGTTAAGAACAGTTAAGACATAGTCTTTTAGCAACTTTAAAGTTTATAATACAGGATTGTTGACTCTATTCACTATGTTGCACATTAGACCTCTAGAAATTATTTATTTACTATTTGTAAGTTTGTACCCTTAAACATCTCCCCAGTCCCCCTCACTCCCTCTAGCTCCTGGTAATAACCATCATTCTACTCTGTTTTTACCAGTTCCTTTTTTTTTTTTTTTTAGATTCCACATATAAATAAGATTATATGGTATTTGTCTTTATCTCAATCAGCAGAACACCTTCAAGGTTTATCCATGTTGTGACAAATGGAAGGATTTCCTTCTTTCTAATGGCTATAAACATTGGGGTACAAGTGCCCCTATGCATCAGTACTCCTGTATCCCTTGGGTAAATTCCTAGCAGTGCTACTGCTGGGTCATAGGGTGGGTCTATTTTTAATTTTTTGAGGAACCTCCACACTGTTTTCCAGAGTGGCTGCACCAATTTGCATTCCCACCAACAGTGCAAGAGGGTTCCTGTTTCTCCACATCCTCGCCAGCATCTATAGTCTCCTGATTTGTTCATTTTAGCCACTCTGACTGGCGTGAGGTGATATCTGAGTGTGGTTTTGATTTGTATTTCCCTGATGAGGAGCGACGTTGATCATCTTTTCATGTGCCTGTTGGCCATCTGGATGTCTTCTTTAGAGAAATGTCAATTCATGTTTTCTGCCCATTTCTTCACTGGATTATTTGTTTTTTGGATTTGGAGTTTGGTGAGCTCTTTATAGACTTTGAATACTAGCCCTTTGTCTGATATGTCATTTGCAAATATCTTTTCCCATTCTGTTGCTTGCCTTTTAGTTTTGTTGATTGTTTCCTTTGCTGTGCAGAAGCCTTTTATCTTCATGAGGTCCCAATAGTTCATTTTTGCTTTTAATTCCCTTGCCTTTGGGGATGTGTCAAGTGAGAAATTGCTGCGGCTGAGGTCAGAGAGGTCTTTTCCTGCTTTCTCCTCTAGTGTTTTGACGGTTACCTGTCTCACATTCAGGTCCTTTATCCATTTTGAGTTTATTTTTGTGAATGGTGTGAGAAAGTGGTCTGGTTTCATTCTTCTGCATGTTGCTGTCCAGTTCTCCCAGCACCATTTGTTAAAAAGACTGTCTTTTTTCCATTGGATATTCTTTCCTGCTTTGTCAAAGATGAGTTGGCCATACTTTTGTGGGTCTAGTTCTGGGGTTTTTATTCTATTCCATTGGTCTATGTGTCTGTTTTTATGCCAATACCATGCTGTCTTGATGATGACAGCTTTGTAGTAGAGGCTAAAGTCTGGGATTGTGGTGCCTCCTGCTTTGGTCTTCTTCTTCAAAATTACTTTGGCTATTTGGGGCCTTTTGTGGTTCCATATGAATTTTAGGATTGCTTGTTCTAGCTTCGAGAAGAATGCTAGTGCAATTTTGATTGGGATTGCATTGAATGTGTAGATAGCTTTGGGTAGTATTGACATTTTGACAATATTTATTCTTCCAATCCATGAGCATGGAATGTCTTTCCATTTCTTTATGTCTTCTACAATTTCCTTCATAAGCTTTCTATAGTTTTCAGCATACAGATCTTTTACATCTTTGGTTAGATTTATTCCTAGGTATTTTATGCTTCTTGGTGCAATTGTGAATGGGATCAGTTTCTTTATTTGTCTTTCTGTTGCTTCATTATTAGTGTATAAGAATGCAACTGATTTCTGTACATTGATTTTGTATACTGCAACATTGCTAAATTCATGTATCAGTTCTAGCAGACTTTTGGTGGAGTCTATCGGATTTTCCATGTATAATATCATGTCATCTGCAAAAAGCGAAAGCTTGACTTCATCTTTGCCAATTTTGATGCCTTTGATTTCCTTTTGTTGTCTGATTGCTAATGCTAGAACTCCAACACTATGTTAAACAACAGCGGTGAGAGTGGACATTTCTGTTGTGTTCCTGATCTCAGGGGGAAAGCTCTCAGATTTTCCCCATTGAGGATGATGTTATCTGTGGGCTTTTCATAAATGGCTTTTATGATGTTTAAGTATGTTCCTTCTATCCTGACTTTCTTGAGGGTTTTTATTAAGAAAGGATGCTGAATTTTGTCAAATGCTTTTTCTGCATCGATTGACCGGATCATATGGTTCTTATCTTTAGACATTTATAATTGTTAGTTATTCTTGATGGATAGACCCTGTAATTATTATATAATGCCCTTCTTTATCTCTTGTTACAGCCTTTAATTTAAAGTCTAGTTTGTCTGATATAAGTATGGCTACTCCAGCTTTCTTTTGACTTCCAGTAGCATGATAAATAGTTCTCCATCCCCTCTCTTTCAATCTGAAAGTGTCCTCAGGTCTAAAATGAGTCTCTTGTAGACAGCAAATAGATGGGTCTTGTTTTTTTTAATCCATTCTGATACCCTATGTCTTTTGGTTGGCACATTTAGTCCATTTACGTTCAGTGTTATTATAGAAAGATATGGATTTAGAGTCATTATGATGTCTGTAGGTTTCATGCTTGTAGCGATGTCTCTGATACTTTGTCTCACAGGATCCCCCTTAGGATCTCTTGTAGGGCTGGTTTAGTGGTGATGAGTTTCTTCAGATTTTGTTTGTTTGGGAAGACCTTTATCTCTCCTTCTATTCTAAATGACAGATTTGCTGGATAGAGGATTCTCGGCTGCATATTTTTTTCTGTTCATCACGTTGAAGATTTCCTGCCATTCCTCTCTGGCCTGCCAACTTTCAGTAGAGAGATCCGTCACTACTCTTATTGGTCTCCCTTTGTATGTTAGAGCACATTTATCCCTAGCTGCTTTCAGAATTTTCTCTTTATCCTTGTATTTTGCCACTCTCACTATGATATATCATGCACAAGATCGATTCAAGTTACGTCTGAAGGGAGTTCTCTGTGCCTCTTGGATTTCAATGTTTTTTCCTTCTCCAGATCTGGGAAGTTCTCAGCTATTATTTCTTCAAGTACGCCTTCAGCACCTTTCCCTCTCTCTTCCTCCTCTGGAATACCAATTATGCGTAGATTATTTCATTATTTCTCTTAGCGCATCATTTAATTCTCTAATTTTCCCCTCATACTCCTGGATTTTTTTATCTCTCTTTTTCTCAGCTTCTTCTTTTTCCATAATTTTATCTTCCAGTTCACCTATTCTCTCCTCTGCCTCTTCAATCCGAGCTGTGGTCGTCTCCATTTTATTTTGCAGCTCATTAATAGCATTTTTTAGCTTCTCCTGGCTGTTCCTTAGTCCCTTGATCTCTGTAGCAATAGATTCTCTGCTGTCCTTTATACTGTTTTCAAGCCCAGTGATTAATTTCATGACTATTATTCTAAATTCACTTTCTGTTATATTGTTTAAATCCTTTTTGATCAGTTCGTTAGCTGTTGTTATTTCCTGGAGATTCTTTTGAGGGGAATTCTTCCGTTTTGTAATTTTGGATAGTCCCTGGAGTGGTGCAGAACTGCAGGGCACTTACCCTGTCCTGTCTTGAATAACTTGCGTTGGTGGGCGGGGCCGCAGTCAGACCTGATGTCTGCCCTCAGCCCACCTCTGGGGCCACTGTCAGACTGGTGTGTACCTTCTCTTCCCCTCTCCTAGGGGCGGGATTCACTGTGGGGTGGCGTGGCCCATCTGGGCTACTTGCACACTGCCAGGCTTGTGGTGCTGGGGATCTGGCGTATTAGGGGGTGTGGATCAGCAAGGTGCACAGGGGCAGGAGGGGCAGGCTTAGCTCGCTTTTCCTTCAGAGATCCGCTTTGGGAGGGGCCCTGCAGCACCGGGAGGGAGTCAGACCCACCGGAGGGATGGATCTGCAGAAGCACAATGTTGGGTGTTTGTGCCAGTGCAAGCAAGTTCCCTGACAGGAACTGGTTCCCTTTGTGGTTTCAGCTGGGGGATGGGCAAGGGAGATGGCGCTGGCGAGGGCCTTTGTTCCCCGCTAAACTGAGCTCTGTCATCCGGAGCTCAACAACTCTCCCTCCCATTGTCCTCCAGCCCTCCCGCTCTCTGAGCAGAGCTGTTAACTTATAACCTTCCAGATGTTAAGTCCCACTTGCTGTCAGGACACAGTCTGTCTGGCCCCTCCGCTTTTGCAAGCCAGACTCAGGGACTCTGCTTTGCTGGCGGGCTGCCCCTCCGTGCCGGCTCCCTCCCGCCAGTCCGTGTAGTGCGCACCACCTCTCTGCCCTTCCTACCCTCTTCTATGGGCCTCTAGTCGGCGCTTGGCTCTGGAGACTCTGTTCTGCGAGTCTTCTGGCATTTTTCTGGGTTTTTTAGGCAGGTGTGGGTGGAATCTAAGTGATTCGCAGGACGAGGTGAGCCCAGTGTCCTCCTATGCCGCCATCATCTGTTCAATCTATTTATTTATATTTTTAAAGAGAGAGAAAGTGTGAGCAGGGGAGACAGGGAGCCCAACATGGGCATTGATCCCACGACATGGGGCCTGATCACACAACCCTGGGATCATGACCTGAGCCGAAATCAAGAATCGGTTACTCAACTGACTGAGCTACCCAGGTACCCCTCAAGATGCTATTTTAAATTCCTTCAGATATATACCCAGGAATCGGATTTCTGGATCATATGGTAGTTCAGTTTTTAATTTTTTAAAGAACTGTCATATTTTTTCCTTATTAGCTGTAAAAATTGAACCACCATATGATTTTTCAACAGTTGTCAAGTCTTTTTGGTTCACTCCCATTTTAAAAGGTTCCTCCTCCCTTGACTTACGATGCCACAGTCCTGTTTTTCTTGCTAATATTGTGTTCTTTTTTCCCTTTGCTCACCCTTCTTCATTAACTCTTCTTCCTCTTTCCCTTGCCAAAGATAGGAATTCCCAACAGGGATGTCAGTCATTTTGCTGATGGATCTAATGCATTCGAGTGAGAGAAATTGTATTGAGTCTCTTGGCTTTCAGGAAGGCTTGGAGGAATGGACCTCAGGGAGCTGGTAGCCCACAGTCAGGACCAGCCTGGTCAGTTTGGCCCAGTGTGCCATGGGAAGGTTAACATTTTGCATGCATACTGTGTGGTGTTCAGAAAATACTGCCCTAAGGTTCTATTCTCAATACAATTCTCATCTTTTGTCAGAGAAATATTTCCTACCTTCTTTCCTTAAAAACAAACAAACAAAAAACCCAAATCTGAAAAACCTCCTCACTGCCTACAAAAGAACAGCCAACTGCCTCAATTGGAATTCAAAGTTGCTTACATTCTGACCCACTTCTATTTTTCTAGTTGTATTCTCCATAATTTTCTGCCATGTAACTAGCCATCCAGCGATAGCCTCCTGCAAACTGTCAATTCTGATGGGCAGTTTTACATTTAAGAGCTGATGCCTATGGCCTTACTCATTTCTCCAACTGTTGAACTCACCCTAATAGGAGCCAGCTCAAAATGTCATCTCTTTTGTGTATACTACCTCAATCCCTTTGTTAGAACGAGTAAGTGTTTCTTATATATTCCCCTGGTACATTTACAAATACCTATAAACTAGCAATTATAAAGGTCTAATTTGTACTCTCTACTAGTTGACAATGTTAGGTAAACAGCAAGTGCCATATGTATACAAAGTTTTACATACAGCAAACTTTACCTTTGTTTAAAAACCAATTAAATTTATATAAGCAAGAGAGTTTTGTGCAAGATATTCAAGAATTTGCAAAAAAAGCCAAAAACAAATGTAATGCCCTTTAGTGCCTGTAAAATGTAATAACTCTCCTACCTATCTCATAGTGTCCCTGTTCCCACTCATTCTACCTGAGGACTAAATGAAATAATTGATATAAAAGCACTTTTATGATAAGTGTAAGGCATTATACAAATGTCTGGCATTAGTAGTACATGCAGCCTAGCTCCTATGGCCTCAAGCAGATTTCTTTCATAATGGCTGAGTCCATACATGCTAAATGAAGTATAGCACTGGGACAGTCATTGGATATTCCAGGCCAATCAATAATTACACCCTAAATAGATAGAAAATTGAAGCAAAAGTGTTTTTGTTTAAATTATTCAGGCAGTTGCTGTAATTCTGTGCTTTATTTTGTGTAGAAAAAAATTATATTAGGTAACTGTGTATTTAATACAATCATGTATCAAAGCTTCCCTTGAAAAATGAAAGTACTTTGGAAAATTTCATTCTAAGAGTTATTTCTTTGCCAATTTAAAAAACCTTGTTCTTCCTTTTTAATATCATCATCCTTAATAATTGGTTTATGTATCCAACTTTTCACATATATGAATATAATTTAATTAAAACCAAATGCTTTTAACAAATATGTGTTAGATGCCAATGTACAAAGTCACTTTGCTATACACCATGTATTAAAACAAATCGTCACACCAAGATCTATATCAACATAGAGCATTCAAAGGAAACAGGATACATATAAACTATAATTGAAGGGATGATAAAATAAGGCCTATAGGTAAATCATAATCAAAGAGAGTGCGATCAATGCTAACTTAGATTGGACTAAATGTATTGCAAAGAAGATGCCATGGAGGAGATAGCCTTTGAATTTGTCCACATATTTTACTTTAGATGTGTATAAGTGTTCAAGGTTAGAAGGAGAGAGCAACTTTTGGTTTTCCCATTATAACTATATTTTTCAGCTTAGATGGAAACAGTTCCAGGGCAATTCACCCCCTCCTGGTTTTCTATCTATGTGTGTGCATCTTTGAGAAGTGGGATTAGAGAGAAACCTGCAGGCATATTAATAAATAAATTTCACATGCTGTTAGATATTAAGTAAACATACAGATAAATATTCCTCTAGGGGTTATGATCTTATAACCTGGAGATTTCTAATTTGGCACCTATGACATATAGTTACTTCCCACGGGGGTTTTCAGTAAATTAATTCTCATATTTTCAATTTTAAAATATGTTCAATCCAGGTTTACTTAAATTTCTTCCTGGATGATTCAGTGTGTTAGTTGTATATAAACAAAGTAAGTTGTAGGCTTACACTTAATATGTTTGTTCTTATTTTCTATCATTTCAAATATACAACAATGAGCAATATAAATACTTGGCAGCAAAAATACTGAAAGTTACTAAAATATTGAATACTAATACTAAATACAACTAAAAAGACCGAAGATCATTTAAATAATTGAGGAGTCTCAAGGTTTTGAAATGCATACATACATTAGGTAATAATCAAAATTCAAATGTTGCATGTTTGAAAATTTCAGTTGCAACGCAAGGAAATTCTGTCAATTGATTATTAATATATTAGAATAAAAAATATTATTATACTATGAGAATGGCTGGTTTAGAAAAGTGACACCAAGACATAATGACTTTAAGTATGAACTTAACTCTCCTGCAGGTATGCATATGTTATAAACTCTTCTTAGATTAAAAAAAATTTTACTTAAATATAGTATGAATAAAATTTTTATATATATTACAAGAGATATATAATATCTCTTCAGAGATATTACTTGAGATTATTTTAAACCTAATCTTGTGTATTGATAAAAAATTTCCCTCTTTTTTTTAAACTATAAACATGACCTTATTTAGTTATCAGCTAGCCATAAGCATAGTTACATAGATTGCCCAGGGTGGGTAAATAAAAATGTCTCATGCTAGGGTGCTAGATTAAGAGAAGGAGAAAGAGCACAGCAAATTCTTGCCTTCCACCTTCTGGCATATGCATAGACAAGAAAGAAAAGCAAGAGGAAGTATCTAGTAACTGGGATGACAGGACAGCAGAGCCAGGGTCTGGGGCGGGGGGGTGGTAAATATAAAGTTTAACAAAAAACTGTCTAGAGAGTGGTCACAATATCAGGAGTTATAAGATATTGAGGAATGACCTTGTATGACAAAATTTATGGAGAAGTTACTCAGATTAGAAAGAGCATTAAATTAGCAATCACAAGTTCCACTCCCAGTTCTGCCATTTAGTTAGAAAAAAAATGACATATTGTGTCTCCAGTTACCTCTTCAAGAAGGAAGAGGTACACCTACTTTGGAAGACATTGGCCATTTCTTACAAACTAAACATACTCTTATGATAGGATCCAGCAGTTGTGCTTTTTGGTATTTATCCAAAAAAGTTGAAAACTACATCCACACATAAACATGCACACAGATGCTATAACAGCTTTATTCAGAGTTTCCAAAACTTGGAAGTAACCAAAATATCCTTCAGTAGGTGACTGGATAAATAAACTGTTGAATGCCCAGGCAATGGAATATTATTCAGCACTAAAAATAAATGAGGTATCAAGCATGAAAAGACATGGAAGAAACTTAAATGCATAAAACTAAGTAAATTAAGCCAATATGAAAATGATACACACTGTATGATTTTAACTATATGGCATGCTGAGAGAGGCAAAATTGTGAACACAGTACAGAAGATCAGTGGTTGCCAGGGGTTGACGGGCAGGGTCAAGATAAATAAGCAGAACACAGAAGTTTTTAGGTCAGTAAATATATTCTGTGTGATACTATAATAATAGATACATGTCATTAAATATTTTTCCAGATCCATGTGACTGACATACAACACCCAAGAGTGAATTCTAATGTAAAATATGGATTTTTGATGATTATGATGTCATAATAGTTCATCAACTGGGAAATCTTTGCACCTACTCCTGAAATTCGCTATGAACTTAAAAGTGCTCTAATAAATAAAGACTTAAAAAATAAAGAAGGGATTATAATAGTATTTGCTGTTATAAAGTAAAATATCATAATACAAATAAGAGCCCTTCACAGACTAATTACTATAGAAATGTAAGCCATTATTTTTATTGCTATTAACTGCTAAAAATTACTAAAATATAAGTAGGCATGCTTTTTGAAGTTGGATGTTTGATAAGTCTATATTATAATTAATATGAGGGAAGATTATTTTTCCAGTAGTATAGAAAGCCCCAAAGTATCAAAGTTTATGCTGTAAATTATGGACATTTAATGAAGAACCATGAGCATGGACACAAAGTGACAAGACTCAACTATTAGAAAGTTTGAGGGATGAATTAAAACTAGGAACGTTTTTGCACTGTTGGTGGGAATGCAAACTGGTGTAGCCACTCTGGAAAACAGTATAGAGGTTTCCCAAAAAGTAAAAATAGAACTACCCCATGACCCAACAATTGCACTACTAGGTATTTATCCAAAGTATACAAAAATGCTGATTCTAAGGGGCATATGTGCCCCGATGTTTATAGCAGCACTATTAGTAATAGCCAAATTATGAAAAGAGCCCAAATGTCCATTGGTAAATGGATAAAGAAGATGTGGTATATATGCACAATGAAATATTACTCAACAATCAAAAAGAATGAACTCTTGCCATTTGCAACAACATGGATAAAACTAGAGCAAATCATGCTAAGTGAAATAAGTCAGTCAGAGAAAGACAAATATCCTATGCTTTCACTCATTCCTATGTGGAATTTAAGAAATCAAACAGATGAACATAGGAGAAGGGAAGGAAAAATAAGATAAAAACAGAGAGAGAGGCAAACCATAAGAGACTCTTAAATACAGAGAACAAACTGAGAGTTGATGGAGAGGAGGTGGGTGAGGGGATGAGTTAAATGGGTGATGGGCATTAAGGAGGGCATCTGTTGAGATGAATACTGGGTGTTCTATGTAAGTGATGAATCACTAAATTCTACTCCTGAAACCAACACTACACTATATGTTAACAAACTTGAATTTAAATTAAAAAAAAAAAGAGCAACATTAAAATAAATTAGATCAACAAAAAAGCAATTCCAGTAGTTCTGATGGAAAATAACAAAAGCAAAAAACACAAAGAAAAGTCCAACAGAAAAGGCACTTAGAAATGATAAGAGCTAAGGGTGCCTGGGTGGCTCAGTCTTGAGCAGCAGATTCTTGATTTCGGCTTAGATCATGATTCCAGAGTCATGGGGTTGAGCCCCACATTTGGCTCCATGCTGAGTGTGGAGCCTGCTTAAGATTCTCTCTCTCTCCCTCTACCCCTCTCTTCTGTGCTCATTCTTTCTCTCTCTCTCTCTCTCTCTCTCTCTCTCCCTCTCTCTCTCTCTCCCTCTGTCTCAAATAAAAAAAATTAAAGAAATGATAAGAACTAGGAAGTTTGGTATATATACAACGTAGTGATCATAATTAACAATATTGTATTACATACTTGAAAGTCTTAAGAGAGAAGATCTTAAAACTTATCACCAGATACTAAAAAAAATGGTAATTTCGTGAGGGGATAAAGTTGTTAACTAACATTAGCATGATAATTATATATTATATAGATAGATGATATAGATATAGATATAGATAGATGATATATATAGATAGATATAGATGTAGATATAGATATAGATATAGATATAGATATAGATATAGATATAGATATAGATATAGATATAGATAGTAAAACCTTAGTTTGCCAGCATAATTCATTCCAGAAACATGTTTGTAATCAAAAGCACTTACATATCAAAGTGTCATGAACCATTGGCTTAGTTGAGATTATGGGATGTTTGGCATTGTGTACTACTTGTATTGCCAAACATCACTTGTTTACCAAATTAAGATTTATTAGAAATATTTGCTCATCTTGCAGAACTCACAGAACAAGTTACTCACAATCCAAGTTTTTACTACATATCCAGTCATGACATTGTACACCTTAAACTTACATATGCTATATGTCAATAATATCTTAATAAAGCTGGGGGGAAATGAAAGAATTTAATGACCAAGTGTATATGTCAAGCATGGGACAGCAAGGTATCTTACAATGACTTTCATTAAGTTTTAATTTACTGAGAGTTTTATCATGAATGGAAGTTTAATTTATTTTGAATGGTAGATGTATTTTCTTTTGCATCCATTGAGAAAATTATATTTTTCTCTTTTAGTCTATCATTGTGGTAAATTAGGTTAATTAATTTAATGGTAAACCAACCTCCTTTCCTGTTCTGTGTCTCTTCACTTGGCTAGGCCACCTGATTTGTGTACTTTATAATAAAATGGTTATTATAAGTATAGCACTTTCTTGGATTCTTTGAGACATTCCAGCAAATTAGCAAACCTGAGAGGGTTTGTAGAAACCTCCAAATTTATAGCCAGTCAGGCAGAAGTGTGGATTTGGGAGACCTGGGACCCTATAAATATTGCTGGTGTCTGTAGTAAGGGCAGTATTGCTGGGGACAATGGTCTTTAAATCTGTGGATTTAGCTCTGGGTGGTTTGTGCCACGACTGAATAACAATACACCCTTGAGTTTTTACCAGATGATGATGCAGTATTATTTTTTAGATATTTCTCAGTTTTGTGTGCTAATATTTGGTTTAGGAGTTTTGCATTTATATGCATGAGTTGAAGTAGCATTATTTTACTTTTCCTTAATTATCTTTGTGAAGCTTTTTGTCAGGGTTATACTAGCCTCCTACAATGAGTTGGGACATGTTATCTCTTTTTTTTTTATTTTCTGAAAGAGTTTGATAAGATAGAATAATTCTTTGAACGTTGGCAGAAGCCATTAATGAAGCAATCTGAAACTGGTTTCATTAGGAAAAGGTTTTTGATTAATGGTTTAATTTTTTAGTGTCTACGTATATACTATTTACCTTCTCTCTTCTTTCTGAATCACTTTTGAATGATTATATTTTTCCAAAATTTTATCCAGTTATTCTAAAAGCGTAAATACTACCATAAGGTTGTTCACATTAATCTTAACATCTGTTAATAACTCTTTCATATCTTCAGGATCTGGAGAAATGTTCTCATTAGAGAGAGTGTGTGTGTGTGTGTTTACACACAAAGACTTCTCTCTCTTTTGTCTTAGTCTAATCTGATAGGTAATCAGTTTAAGCAGTTATTAAAAAAAACAATTTTTGGCTTTTTGATCCTCTTTATTGTATGTTTTCTATGGTATTGATTTCTGCTACTATTTTTGATTTTGCCTGTTCTGTTTCTACTGCATGAGATGGATATTTAGCACATGAATTTTCAGCTTTCTCTCTCTCTTTATATATGTATATATAGCTTATATATGCTAAATTTATGTATGTATATATGTAAAATTATATATATGATTTTTCCTCTATGTGTGTTTTTAGCTGCATTCTACAAAGTTTGATATAAACAAAAATTTCCATTATCATTGTCATTCAGCTAAAATGTTTTCCTATTTTCTTCTTTGAAACAATGATTACTTAAAAGTCTAATTTTTTTAATTTTCAAATGAAAGGAGGTCTTTTTAGTTATCTTTTTCCTGTTTAATTTTAGCCTAATTGTCATTATTTCAGTTCTTAGCTATTAGATAAAATTTTATCTCAGTAACCAGATAAAGGTCAGTTGTCATAACAGTTCCAAAAATGCTTAAAAATATTATGTTTTTTCCAATTACTAGATACAGCATTTTTAATATAAATATATAATATATATATTATATGCATATATATAGTATTATTTGCATATATATAGCTATATAGTTACAAAGATAGAGGTACATCCAGAATATATGTTTTTGTTTTTCAAGATTTCTATATCTTTAATGATTTGTCTATTTTTCCTATTTATTGAAAGAAGTATTTAAAAATCTTCCCATGATTAATGACTTGTCTGTTTCTCTTTGCATTTCTGTCGTGTTTTACACCACATATTTTCACAATTAATATGTATTATATATGGGTCAGTCAAAAGACTTTTACCTTCATGTCCGTTCAGTCCTGATATTAATATGACCATAGCAATTTTCTTTGATTAGTATTTTCACAGCATATGTTCTTTATCCTTTTTCTCTCACTCTTTCTGTACCTATGCTTTAGATGTGACTCTTGTGAATATCATACAATCTTTTTTAATTCAATTATGCAATCTTCATTTTTTAAAGTAGATGCTGGATTTCTTTAAACATGATATAAGTAAGGATCTACAATTCTATTTTATCCTTTTTATGTTCTACAACTGATCTGCTTGTTTCTGTCCTATTCCTTTCCTTATTGGGGGTTGATTGATATTATCATTCTTTTTTTTTTTTTTTTTTTTTTTTTTTTTTTTTTTTTTTTTTTTTTTTTTTTAGCATGTTGACAATAAGATTCTCCTGTCTTAGGGCTTCCATTATCTCTTGAGAATTCAGCTAACAGTCTTTTGAAGGTAACTGTTCTTTTTCTCCAGCTGTTATTAATTTTATTTGTTGTGATGTTTTCCAGTTTTGCTACCATCCATCTCAAGTACCCTGTTGCAGATCTGTTGGGCTTTTTAAAACTGGATTGGTATATTAGTCTATGATTAATCCTAGATTCTCTAATCTGTTATCTCTGCAAATGTATCCTCTACCTAATTCCTTACCTTTCATTTCACTAAAGACAAATTAAGCATTTTATTGTAGCTACCATGTTTCTTTCTTTTTTTTTTTTTTTTTTTTTTTTTGGCTTGGATAATGTGGATCCCTCCCCGTTGCATTCTGGATAATATTTCCTATCTTCCCCATCACTAATTATCTCTTTAGTGCTTCATCTGGTGCAGTTGCTCTTGTTGAGTTTTTAATTTTAAGTGTCTTTCTTTTCATTTCGGGTATTATATTTGACTCTTTTTCAATTCTGCTAAATTTTTGTTCCTTCACCCTAAAGATATTTGAAAGCTCATATTTTTCTTCTTTAAACGTTTAAATATAATTTTTTAAATGCTTGTTTATATTTGATACTTCCAATGCCTGGGGTCTTTTCAAGTCTGTTTCTCTTGTTTCCCATTCAGATGCTTTGTTTCCCTGGTGCCTAGTTAGTTTTTATTTTCCATCATTACTGACTTGTGAAATTATATGAAGACCTAAGATATAGATAACCTTACTCTGGTGGATTTGGATTTGCTTATGCTGGGGACCAGGGGGCACGTCCAACCTGGGAGCACCATAAACCAAGATAAAGCTTGAAATTTCCTGGCCCTCTAGCTGATGTGAACAAGGCTCAAATCTATGTGAAGGCCAGCCCAAAGTTACAACTTCTCCAAGACATTTAAAAATATATTTTTTTCTCATGCCCTATTCAGGGCCAAGGTAACCTTTTTTGCAGTCATCTTCAAAGAGGGGGTAGGGCATAGAACTCTTGTTGTTTTGTTTTTCTTGTTTTTATTTTGTTTTGCCCACAGTTATCCTAAGAATAAAGTCCTCTGGAGTTCCTACTTAGTGTGGTAATCTGTTATATTAGACCGTCTACCTTACAAAAGTACTGGACCTTGATTTCTGTTCACCACCAAAACCAAAACCCAAGTTGACCTAGATCATAGTATGCTCCAGGATCCATGTATGTATTTTTTTCCATAAAAATCTTATGTTCTTTACCCGACCCGCTATGACTATGTAAATTTCTTTTCTCTGCACTATAAGGTGCTTTAGCAGCTTGAAAGAACTTGGTGCTTTTTAAAGAAAGTTGATTTTTAATATCTCAGCAGCTGCCAACTTCACATAGATTATTACTATAACATTTTGGTTTACAACCTAGGTTTGCAAAGTTTCAGACACACAGATATGTTTACTAGTATTTGGTGATCAAAGCCAAACACAAGAGCTACAAGGCATTTTACCATGCTAGTAGGGCAAAGAATTCTAGCTCCGTGTCAAAGATACATTTTTTTAAATGACAAAAATAATTCTCAAATTTCATACCTTAGCATTTTAAAGAAAGAGGTCAAAATTTATATGTAAGTTATGATTCATTAAAAAGTTATCCATTCTTGAATGAGTATGATATTATCTGAGGATTATAGTTAACACAAGGAACACTGGATACTATTAACACTAGTAAATAAAAAAAAGAGGGACTCCTTTGAAAATCAGCCTACCCTCTTAATTTCCTTGATAAACTTGGGATCTTCAGTTATTTAGATCTGTGATGTGCACTTGGGCTCTATGAGGCATGTTAAATGATTCCATAATATAATATTTGAACAAATTTAATTATTTCTACCCCTCTACTTTACTAACTTGATATGAGGATTTAGTCACATTATACACCATCTCTATTTTCTTACTTAAAAATTGAGTAGGATATAGTAATACAACAAGATGTTCTAGAGGGATTCATTATTTAATGTTTCTAAAGTCCTACACAAATGCCAAACTCATTACAGTGCGCATGCTGGCAAGTGGCTAGGGTTTAGGAGATAATGCAAGAGCACACATAAATCAAAATTTCAACATGAACGACCTTCTTTTTGTACCAGAGAATGATTAATCACATCACTGACATCGTGTATGCAGGTTCTTGTTCAATAAGTAACAGTTGACACCATTAAGTTATACCTTTGGCCCCATCCCCTTTCTTTTCACACAGCAGTGGTGGGGGTTTGGGAGGAGGACTACCAATTCTGTGTAGATGCTGAATGCCTTTCAAAGGATAGTTTAGATAACACCAGACTAACTTTCACTTTCCAGGAAAAAAAATATGGAATTGTATGTCATAGTAAATTACTCCCAGACCTCAGTTGAATTACTTCTGAAGGTGACACTTGGAGACTTTTCTGTAGACATCAGTGTCAGTATATAAATTCAGAATGAGATGATTTCACCACTGACACCATTACTATCATTCTGCCAGCCACCATTATTATATCTTGCAAAGATTATCACCAATAGCTTCCTTTTTCAGTCAGGATTGTCTAGAAAAACAGAACCAATGGGATATATGTGTGTGCCTGTACACACACACACACACACACACGTGTGTATGCATATTTAAACTTATATACATATAAATTTACATACCCTAGTAATTCTCTTTGTCTCTTTCATCTATATCCATGTCCATATCTATATCTGTAATTTATTTTAAGGAATTGGCTCACACAGTTGTGGGGCTGGCAAATTCAAAAATCAGTAGGACAGACCAGCAAGCCATAAACTCAGACAGGAGTTGATGCTACAGTCTTGAGGTAGAATTTCTTATACTCTGGGAAATTTCAGTTTTTGTTCTTTAGACCATGAACTGTATGGATGAGGCCTACCTGTATTGAGGGTAATCTCCTTGACTTAAAGACACCGATTGTGGATGCTAACCACATCTACAAAATACCTTCACAGTAACATCTAGATTTATATTTGGATAAATAACTGGGTGCTATAGCCTAGCCAAGGTTACACATAAAACTAACCATTGCATAAACTGACCTGTTTCTTGCATCTTCCTATGTTGCACTGTCACAATCTCTTTTTAGCATAGCAGCCACAGTGATTCTTTAAGACAAGCCGTATCATGCCATTCTTCTTCAAACCTTCCACTAGCTCCTTAAATAACTCTCAGTTAAGTCCAAAGTTCTTACATACAAAGAAATCCAAGAATTTGGATGATATGGTCCTCTCTGACCTATCTTTGCCCCTACTGTTCTCACCTTGATCATACATCCTCTCTTCTGTTACCCAGCTTACCAGGCACATTCCCATCCTAGGGCCTTTGGGCTGTTCATTCTAATAATTTGAAATATTCTTCTCCCAACACTAATTTCTGGTTTCTTCCTAATTTCTTCCTCCTTAGATTTTTTAAATTTATTTTTTATGGAACAATAGTTGACACATGATGTCATATTAGTTTCGGGTATCCAGCATAGTGATTCAATAAGTTTATACATTATGCTGTGCTCACAAGTGTAGCTGCCGTTGTCAACATACAGCACTATTATAATACCATTGATTATATTCCCTATGCTATGCTTTTTGCTCCTGTGATTTTTTCATTCCATCACTGGAATTCCCTCCTTCAAATATTTGCTCCAATGTCACCCTCTCAATGTAGTCTACCCTTACCAGCTATTTAAAATTCTACCTGACACATTTCCTCTCTGGCGTTCTTGTATGATGCTCTCTCTCTTTTTTTCCCATAGTGGCATTTATTACTCTGTAACATAATACATAATTTACATTTTAAAATGTATCTATTATTTATTGATTCTCCCTGCCCACTAACCCACACACACACAGTAATCTTTGTTTATTGTTCACTGATTTAACTCATGAGCCTAGATCAGTGTCTGGCAAATAGTTGTCATTCAATAAACATTTGTGGAATAAATGAATACATTTAGGCTATTGCTCTACTAATCACTGTTTGATTATTAATTGTAATACATCTAAAAATGACAATCAATCAATCAATCAATCAATAAATAAGACTTTGTTTTACATTATCTCCTTTTTGTGCCCTCCACCTTGTTCTGTAATTCCTAATTTTTGGCAAATACTATTATCTAATTTTTTTTGCATTTGTAATTTTCCTACTTTCTAAGGGAAATGAGGTAAACACCTAACAGTCATGTCATATATTAACTAACTAGGTTTTTACAGGGGGAAATTAACTGCTATGTACAATTAATTTAAGTAATTGAATTAGGAAATTAGGCTTCTTGGGTTGTGGAAAGAGTTTGAGAGGAAAATAGCCATGGACTTGCTGAAGTAACCATGCATAAGAGACCTGTGTTTTAAAGCCATAATTTTGGAGAATTTCAGTTTGTTTCAAGAATGAAATTTAGCCTAATTTCTACTACATAATAAATTTATCAAATTGATTTAGATAGTGATAATCTTATTTTCACTGATAACTCATTTTGACTAATGGGCATCATAATAGCTAAAGACAAAATCCATACAGAGATTTAGATTTACGAAGTTGAAGCAGACCTTACAATTTTTTTCTTTTTTTTTTCTTTTATTGCTTATTTTTCCCATGCATTTCTTCACTCACAGGGAAGTTTAAAGGAAAAATAGAAGTAATAAGCCCACTTGATCCATTTTATATCACATGTTGTCTCGAATTTTTCTTTGTCCTTCAAGAGACGCACTTGGAAGATGCATTCTAGTTTCATGTTTTAAAAAGGTAGCCCTTCCTGGATTCTACAAACTTTCTAGAGTCATGTTAGCCACCAGGAAAATCTGCAATATCCTGTTCTTGCAAAATTTTTCTCTCTCTATTTATCTCTCTGATCAAGATTATGTAGAAATGTGTCTGCTATGGAGAAAATAAATAGCATCTGGGAAATAATATTTCCCCCATTCATGGGTATGCACTCCCTAATTTTGCCTCGCTCTCTCAAAGTATACAAGGTTTTTAAAAAATTAATTATAATCTATATAAAATAAGGTGCTGATATAAAAAGCATATAAATAAGAATTAGCTTCCTAAAACCTAAGGCTTTCTGTATCTCTTTGGCTTCATCTTGACCCACTCTCCCATATTCACTATAGTAGATCTGTTGTTTCAGATGCTTAAATGTGCCAAGCATTTTCCCAGCTCAGGGTCCCTACAATATTTCTTCTGCCTGAGACACTCTTCCTTATCTAACTAAGATAATCTGACATCAACATATGTTTCAGTTTCTCAGGGAAGCCGTTTTGACCATTCTGCCTAGGTGAACTTTATTATGTTTTTTCTAATGATATTTTCCTCCCTCTTATAATTATATGACTATGCAATGTAGTTATTTAGGTAAGAAAATTGAGCTTGCTATTGGGCATTAATTGAAGCTGCTCCTATGACTGAAAGACATAAAATAATCTTGAAAACTGATACTCATAATGTCTTAGATACTGTTAGAGAAAGGCTTTCATGGAGAGGGCAGTGCCCAAAATTTCATAATAAAATGTAAATGGTTTGTGCAGAAACAATCTCCCAAGGGAATGTAAGGAGGTGCTTATTATATTCTCAAACAGGTAGTCTCTTTTTCCATAGGACTGACTTTGGAACCACATAAGCAGCTGCTGGACCCTAATCATATGGGTGGTACCCTATGAACAGATCTCTGTTGAAAGCTGCTTGGTTTATAGGTGACAGTTCCAAGCTGGAAAAACAGCATCCTATTTGGAATACTGTGGCACTAAGACCAAAGGGTGCAAAGACTGATTTAAGAAGGTACAATAAAATCAGTTCAATGGGCCAATAAATATGCTATTTTCCCTATAGTGATAGGAGAATTGAGTAATGATAAAAGCCCACTATGTTTAGGTTTTTACTGAGTCATGATTGGTGACCAGTGTTTTGGCCATGGTCAGGCATATGGGCAATGGAAAATCGCACTAATAAAATGATACTTCTATGGGGGATAGCCCTATGGAAATTGCTATGGGAATTTCAGGAGCACATTAAAATAGGAGGTAAGGGGGAAAATACTGGAAAAGTGATATGTGAAAAAAAAATGAAAAGAATATTAAGGACGAAGGGAACAGCAGGTTCAAAATCACTAAGACACAACACAGACAAGGAAAACAAGTTGGGCTATAACCAGTGCATGATCAAGGAAAGCAATTGGCTTTGAGGTCAACAGTTTTTGCAAGAGTTCATAAATATATCCTTTGTTAATACGTTGTATTTCATCTTATATAAACTAGAAGTCATTGGAGAGTTTTGAGCAGATAAGCAAAATGGCTTACATTTTTAAAAGATGTAGCTACTGTGTGGAAAATAGACTATGGAGGGTATTGGCAGGCAGAGTATTGTTCATAAATATTTAATGTGCCTTCTACATGTCTTACCCTTTTCAAAGCTAAGGGGTTTCCAAAACCACTCTCACTTCTGACATGATACGGAAGTTTGGAATTTCCCAAGACCACCCTCAGGTTCAATAATTTGCTGAAAGGACCTACAGAACTGGTTTAAAGTTATGTTCGTGGTTACAATTTATTACAATGAAAGGATACAGATTCAAATCAACTAAACATGGAGCAGAGTTCAGGAAGAGTTCCACATGCAGATCTTCCTATGTCCTTTTCCGGTGGATTAATGGATAGCTCTAACTTTTCGCCAAAAATGGTGTGTGACAGTATTCATAATGTATTGCCAACCAAAGAAGCTTACCTGATATTTGGGAAACAGAAGTCAACCTGTAATATAAAAGTCGTGTTGTTTATTGCCTATTCTAGTGACTAGAACAATTCCTGACAAATAATAACTACTCAATTAATATTTGTTGAATGAGTGAATGTATGAATGAATGATGAAAAAAATCCATAAATGAAACATAAAAATAGCTGCTGGAGAGAGATTTAAGACACAGTCACCACCAGCAGCAAGCTCACTTTCCAGTGGAAGACAAAAGCAAATAAGTACTATATAAAGAATGCTATGTAGAAACCAAACCTAGAGCATAAAGATGAGGGAACACTTCATAGATAAGGTGATGCCTTCACAGTAAGTGGTAGAGTGTTGGAACTGATCATGGAGGACAAAGAACATTCCATGCATAAGGAACAGTACACACAAATGCAAAGAGGCCAAAAAATATATATATGGCACATTTGAGAAACTGCAATCAGTTGGGTGGGGAACCAATAAGAATAGAGAAAAGGCAATTCTGGGAGAGACCCAGAAGGCAGATCATGAAGAGCCTAGCATATGCTGTAATTCTGATTTTATCTTTAACATAATGGAAAACCATTGATACCTTTTTAAATAGATAAGTGACATATTCAGTTTGACATTTTAGAAAGGTCATTGACAATGGTGTAAAGAATGAATTAGAAAGAAATGAGCAAGACTAAGAAAGGTAAACTTTTGATGTATAGTCAAATGGAATAATCAAGAATCAAAGGGAGAAAGTACTGAGAGCCTAAAACCTAAAGAGTGACAGAATGGTGAGGGATAATGGATAGAATTGAGAGCTGTGTTAGATGGAAAATTAATAGGTCAGGGTGACTGATTTGATGTAGAGTACAAAGAAGGAATCCAGGATGATATCCAAGTGGCTGATGTTGGCAATAGATAAATGGTGCTACCATTCACTGAAATAATGTCTTTATTGTCAGAGTTCATGTGGGAGCACAGCAGGGGTTTTAGTGGATAAAAGAGTCAAGGAAGAATCATTATTGGCCATCCTAATTCTAAACTAGATCATCTGAGAGTAATTTCCCATAAGTAACCAATGTGACATTTGGGAATTCAGGAGAGTTATGGCTGAACATCATGAGAGTATGCTTTGAGTATCTGTAGTACAGTGTGCCAAACATTTGTACATCATGAGAAACTAGAAGTTCACCTTTTAGAGGTTGCATTTTAAAAGTTAGCTTAATTGTGATCATTGTTAAAGCAGTACATTTTTTTCCTTTTTGCAGTTAATTTAATGTATTCATTATATTTTTCTTTTGCTTCTTTATATGTGCTGTCCATTGTTTTATATTAATGTGGATGCCCATGGCATCATAAATTCAAAAATGTAAATTCCCTTATTTAAAAATCCTAGCTTTGAAATATTTCCTATTTTTTTTTGAGTGGATGTGTAAAAGTTGTCAAATCACACACACACACACACACACACACACACACACACACAATAAACTAACTTCAAAAGACATGGCTGTTCATTTAGGCCACCTAAGCAGAGTAAATTGCTACATGATAGATTTGGTAATGACAACCAGTGTCATGCCAACAGCTGAAATGAACAGGTTAACTGGGCAGGAGTCCAGCTCCTCACCATGATTTGACAGTTTGGCAAAATATTAAGTGTGCCTTTGTAGAAACCTTCATATACTTATAACCAAGAAAATTTAAAAAGAAAATTGAGATTTCCACTCCCTTAGCAAGTTCTCCATGATTATCACTAAAGGCAGTGAGATGTTCTGATGGACAACATTCCTAAAATACTAGGATTCATTGGCACAGATGCTTTTGGCAGTATCAATTTCAAACCCTGCTTCCCTGTTTGAAATTTCCATTGTACATTTCAAATTACCGCACAGTGCCACAGTGGCAAATAGAAGGCCATGGTTCTTGAAAAAAATATAAATAATAAGAGGGAAGGGCCACAAGGTCAAAAGATATTTTTCTGGAGATTCTTGCAGTGTACCAAGTGATGCCTTGGAAACAAAACAAAACAAAACAAAACAAACAACAACAACAACAAAAAATAACCCCAAAGCTGTTTAAAAAGATAGCAGCTGCTATAATGCTGGTTCATTACAGACCCAGTGGAGCAGAAGCAATGCATCCATTTTGCTTTTTTCTTCATTGATGATATCAGTGGAGCATTAATGGGATTCTTATAGTCTACTGGTACAGTATAAATTCAGCCCAAGTAAATCTTATATTGACTATATGATAATACTCTTTGTTAATCTAGAGAAGAACCTCACTGCTTTATTTTTATATAAAAAGGTACATAGAGAATATAGCTTCAAATCTGCAATAAATAGTACAGTTTTTTGTGCTTTTTATCATTAGGAGAATAGGTAGAATTTAAATCTAAATTAAAACTCTCATTAGCAAGGTTGTTTCACTAAAATGACCACAAGTCACCTCCAGTGAACAAAGTCAAGGCGCGTTTATTGTTGTTTCCTTACTGATTTGACTTATTCAATATTTCTTTACCAGAAAAAGGTTAGTTTCTGTATGTTCGTTTATTTTGTTAACAGGACAGGGTATGCTTTCAAAATTAACATTATGCAAATTACTTAGCATTTATCTTGATTTTTAAAATCAGGTCCAAACTATGATCCTAGGGCCGTCCACTTATATAAGAATTTGGGGGCGAGACAGGGACCCAGATGTTTCAAGTGGATTTGCAAATGGCAAAATGCTGCTTGTTGGATCTGCCTGCAAATCTATTTGCAAATGCAAATCCTCTTTCCAAACAGATCAGAGTTTTTTTTAGGTCCAACAAAAATCCTTGAGCAAAGCAAAATGCTGATGGAATGTACACGTGGCACGTCTATGGATTTCTATCCACATGCTCTTGCATATTCCTTGTATACTTTCAGAGCATGGCAGGAGAAGAGAATGCAATGACACTTATTTTCAGGGAGTTCTGAAAGCATCCTGCAGGAAGTAATGGGGAACAGGTAGTAGCAGTGGCTTATCCAAGCATCTCCTTTTTTTAATCTCAACATGAAGTTACTTAAAGCAGTGCTTTAAAGCACTGGTTTTATCCTTCAAGACAGTTTCCATTTCTCCACAACTGCTAACACTACTTGTCTTACATCCCTTCCCTTTTTAGCACATGTCCTTCTAACAGATCCGTGTCCCCAAGGTCCAGACCATGAGTGCAGCCCTCCACTGATACTTGTCTGTTGCGGTCAATAACTCATTCAGATTTTTACTCTTCCTTGCCTTCTGATACTAATGATAACAATAGCAAACCACTTAGGGCACTGTCCATGTATAATAACTCATTTAATCTTCACCACTACTCCATCACACGCACACTGTTGAACTTCTCCGTGCCCTGTGCTCCTCTAACCTAACAAATGAATTTACACTAAAAGGTTAATGGTGGAAAGAAAACATGGCTGGATTTTCACACCTCCAATTTTTCATTCCCTGTCTTTACATTTTACCACTGCTGTTATTCAAGGCTGGATGGTTGCCATAGCCTCATAGCCAATACTCTGGACTTGCCTTCCTGAAATCCATTTCTCTGCATTTTTGCTAAAATGACTGATCTGAACTACAAATCTAACCTTGTCATTATACTGCTTTAATGTTACTCTATCATCTACAGGATAAAGGCCATAATCCCTAAGATACAATATAAAGCCCACTATACCCTCACCCATTCACCTTAGTTTCTTTTCCACTACTTTCTTCTTAGAACTGTATAACTTTTTGGGGCGCCTGGGTGGCGCAGTCGGTTAAGCGTCCGACTTCAGCCAGGTCACGATCTCGCGGTCCGTGAGTTCGAGCCCTGCGTCAGGCTCTGGGCTGATGGCTCGGAGCCTGGAGCCTGTTTCCAGTTCTGTGTCTCCCTCTCTCTGCCCCTCCCCCGTTCATGCTCTGTCTCTGTCTGTCCCAAAAATAAATAAAAAAAAAAAAAAAAAAAAGAACTGTATAACTTTTTAATTCAATCCCTCAGATACAATATTACTTTGTGCCTTTTTGAAGCATGTTAATATAAGTTACTGGAATTTGGCTGGAATGCATTTCATCCCTCTATCTGCCCAAACTTCCCTACCCATAACACACACACACACACACACACACACACACACACACACACACACATCTTGATACCAGGCAAGCTTTTGCTCATCTTTAATAGCCTAGATATCATGGGTCACATGTTCTAGTCTTCCCCAATTCAGCCCCCAGGCACAGATTGTAGTAAGTCGGTCTCCTGTGTGTCCCTACAGTATGTGGGCAAATGTTTAAGTTATCCACTTAAAGTTTTTCTGCCTCATTATATTGTGAGGTCTTTGAGAGCAGGAAGACTGTTATTCTTTGTTTCCCCAGTGCTCTGTTTGCTAAGAAACAAAACAAAACAAACAAAAAAACAAAAATAAATACAAATAAAAAAGGCTTTCTACACGTTTATTATATTACAGATATGACTTGATAATAAGTAGTTCTTGGAAAACCTAGCTGTGACCTCCAAAAAGAAAACGAATCTGTGAATGAGAAACTGAGGATCAGAGCTAGTGGGAAACATGATATTTTGGGTCAATAAGGTCTTTCCCCACTGCCTTCAAAATATCTTAGATCATTTAATCAGTTTGTGAATAAGGCTGACCTGGAGTAAAAGTTGAGACAATACCAAGCCAGGCGAAACCACAGTGAAAACAATCTGAAATCTGCCAATTAGAAAACTAGTATTGAGAAGGAGTTTAAAGGTACATATTTATATTTAAGTAAGTAACGCTGAGGCTGTGTTGAATATGATGCCAAAATAATGGGTTTGTTCAGTTGAGGTGATATTCTATTTATCTATAAAAGATCACTTAAACTAATATTTTGTCATAAAGAAAAAGACCCAACTAATTGACTGAATTATTTTTTTTTTAATTTCCCGAAAAGCCACCAAGAAGTCAATGCCTAAGTTTACTTATTTACGGAGGTAGGTGCTTTTATCCTCTTGTGATACAGAGACCAGCAAAATGTGGACTTGTCCAGGGATAATGGGAAACATAAATAATTGTCGAGATGGCATGTGAACATTATTTTAAAAAGAAAGAAAATTGTACTGAACCCATGATTTGGGGAGAATTTACCAAGTGATTTAGCACAGTACAAACTTTTCCATCTCCCTTATAAAGCTGAAGTGCAAATGTCACCATCTTTTGGGCCCCCCAAAAGTGATTGTGTTCAAAGGTTTTTGATGCTTTAATTTCATGTGTTTCAATCAGCAGTAGATGTTTACTTAAAAAAATCCCTAGTTTTCTAAAGTGACCCACATATTGGATAAAACTGGCATGTATGTTTCATTATCTTTAAGCAGATTGTTTTAAATTTTTTAATGTGTGTTTATTTTTGAGAGAGAGAGAAAGAAACATAGTATGGAGGAAGGCCAGAGAGAGAGGGAGACATAGATTCTGAAGCAGGCTCTGGGCTCCAAGCTGTCAGCACAGAGCCCAATGTGGGGCTCAAACTCACAAACTGCGAGATCATGACCTGAGCCAAAGTTGGACACTTAACCGACTGAGCCACCCAGGCGCCCCTAAGCTGATTTTAAATGAGACACTTAAATTTGGAAATACAAAAGGTTGAGAACTTGCATGTTCATAATTCAGATTTGGCCTTCTGCAAAACTTATTTCAACTTCTATCAAAGATTTTAAATTCTAGCTGAAATTTGATGAAAGTAATAATTATAATTTGTTGGAAAGTTGCAACTACGGTCAAATATTATTATGCAACAAATTACTTCTTTATGCTAGAGTTTTGACACCCATACAAATTCCAGGTTTTTTTAGAAACTGATGTATCATCAAGACACAAGAATACTCTCCTTTTTTCATAAACCTTAAATAAAATATCTTATTTCCCTCAAAGATCCAGGAAATTTAAGTAGACAGCATTTTGTAATATGACTTATGTTAGTTATAATCATCTTTTTTAAAGAAAATTCTAAGAATTGTTTGACTCTGTGAATATTTGCCATTCTCATTCACTTTGAAATAATATTAGAGACTAATTTAAATGTCAAGTTGGTCCATCATGTGGTTTTGAGTGTTAAAAGTAAAACTAATGTAAGTACAGATTCTGTTGTAATATAATGCCATTATAAAAAAGACAATCATTGACCAAAAGTCTTAAGTTTCCTTCCTAACTTGTTATTAACTCTCCCACACAAAATAGTAGTCAGTTATATAGTAGGAGTCTTACTGTCCTGAAGTAGGATTATTAACAACAGAATAACTTCAACTAACTTACTGACAGACATAATACTTTAGTTTTAATGGTTTTTTAATTCATTCCTTTTGTATCCCATAGCACCTATCTGCAGAGTAAATATTACTGAATATCTTCTATATTTGTAAATTATTTCTGTTCCCCAGAAAACACCAAATCATCCAACAAATGTATGAAAAAGCAAAGGACAGCCACTTTGTGGTGCAGAAATAGTTCTCAAATGCCTGTTTTAGTGCCTTCTTAGTAGTTAGAAATTTGAACAGCTGGCAGAAATAATATTGAGCAGTAACAACATACATCTATTGCACACAAAAAATGCTTTAAAAATACATGGCATGATAGAAGAGAACAAACTGGTTGTTGCCAAAGGGGAGGTGGGTGGGGGGATGGGGGAAATAGATAAAAGAGATTATAAAAATGCATGGCTTAATTAGAAGTGTTGATATTTTTTACAGATCAATGCTATACAACAAATTTGTATGGTTAGTATCAGAAACTTAGACAAAATTGAAATACCTGATATTTTTATCTTACTGAGAATAATGTAATATTCCCAATATTCCCAATATTTCATTAAATGAAAAATGAATAAAAAAAATTCAGCTTACTAAACTATAAACCTACTAGCGCAAAGGAGCAACTCTGTCCAATGCTGCTTGAGCAATCTTGCAGCTATTATAAGAAAATGTTAGGGCAAACATAATATTTTTAAATGCAACACCCAAAAATAATGACTATTTCTCAGTACAAAAAGAAATATACATTTCCCATACCCCAAACCCCAGAGTACTGTGTGTTCAAAAACAAAAGGTCAGGAACTAAGTACTTCAGTGACGCCTTTACCTTAAGGATCAGAATTGGAGTTATACTTGAGGTCTTAGGTGAAATGAGTTTGACGGATTAGGTTCGGTTACTAGCTGTCAGTGCACTACATAAAAAACACTGCACATACAGAGCTTAGTGAAACTAGCTGTTTTCTGCACAGGAAAATTCCTTGATGGAGTTAGCATGAAGACAAATGAACTGTTATCCCCCAAGAAAGGTGTCCCTTTAGGTTAGGCTTGAGGTTAGCAATACCAAACAGTAAGAGCACTTGACTTCCCATGGCTGACAGACTCATTACCTTTGTAAATATTGAAGCTTAGCTTTGAATCCTGGGATTCTTTTTTGAGTTTCTAGAGAGTGCTAGTACCTCACTGATTACCAAAACAATAAAGAAATTAAAATGGGAAAAGACAAGAGTATTGTTAGCAAATTTCCTTCATTTTCTACCATTACAGTTGTTTGTACTTTCTCCATTTTTATTAAATCCTTACCCCTTCCATATATTCAAACCTTCTAAATATATCCTTGTTACTCACCATAATAATCCTGTAGAAACAAGATATTGTTTTTCTTATTAACAGGTAAGAAAATAGGAACTCAAACAGGATTAATTCCAATATGGTGGTGGCAGGATTCAAAACCACATTTGTCAGTGCCCCAAACTACTGTCTCTTCCACAAGTTTTATTCATATAGAATTATTTCTTGAAAATCTAATTTATTGATTTTATTCATATAGAATTATTTCCTTAAAATCTAATTTATTGTTTATGATAGCTATTCATTATCATATAATTGGATACTTTCCCTTATGTGTCTTCTGTTATTTTATTTCTTGTCATATTTTTCAATACTTCATCTAAATGATCAGACACTGATAGAGGATATTTAAGAGATCTCTATTCAAAATCCTTAAGTATCTACTATATTCTCAATTACTTTATTTATTTATTGTTTATATATTTTTACTTAATATGCATCTTCACATGTATCATGGGAAAGACATTGTTTTATATAATTAATATTTTCAACTTGCATTTAATGACTACAAAGAATTCCATCATATGTCTATATGATAATTTATTCATTCTAACAATCCTTTTTTCTAATTTTGCAAATACACGCCAAAAATGTCAAAACTATTCACAATATCACTACCAAAAGTCATGCAAAGCAGTTAATAGTCCCCTCTTCTGCTCATGCCATACTCTTCCCAGAAGTTAACTTTTTGTGTGGATTTTTCCCAGTGATTTTCTAAGTTTATAATTATGTCAATAGATATGACACAAATATCACTTACCAGCTCTTAATTTCCTCAGTGCTGCCCATATCATGTATCCTTGTCCACCTACTCTGTGGCATCCGTCAACCATACCCTGTGGCCTCTTGCTCAGGCCCAAATAGCTGTGCTGCCAGGTGACATCCAGCGTGTTGCACTATGAATATAGGACTCTTCGCCCATGACCTGTGCTACACAGCCTGGCCAATCAGTGAATGCTCAAAGATTCTAGTTATTTCTTCCATTGGCAGCCATATAGCAGAGCTTAGGATCTGGTATCCCAACCTGCCAATAAAGGAGTAGAGTTATGCATTCTGGAGGTATAGGGGAGTTAATGCCCTTCAGGAAAACTGTCAATGAGAAAAGGCAATGGAGGAGGGTGAGGAATTAAATTATTCTCCCCATGGTCTATTCTTTATGGCTCATGTGGAAAATTTCCATTTCTAACAGATATTTCTTCCAGCAAGATTCACTGGGTCAGCTTGTGGTTTCTCACAAATAACCATTGTCTCTCATGTACATGTAGCCTTATTTCTCTTTTTCTCACCTTAATGCCCTTGGTTTCATTTCTAAAATAGAACATCTAATATTTGCATCAGAAAACCCAGTCCAGGATAACATATATGCACATGTATGTATCCAAAAATTGAATGGACTAAATAGACACATATTTAAAAAAAAAAACAAACAAACTCTGAATCATCCATGGTTCCAATAAGAAATAATAAGGGAAGTTAGAAAATATTTTGAATTGGTTAAAAATGAAAACACAACAAATCAAAATTTATGGAAAGAAACAAAAGCAATGCTGAGAGGGAAATTTATGGCTTTAGATGGTTTACTAGAAAAGAGGAAGTTCTAAAGTCAATTATGTAAACTTTCAACCTAAGAATCTAGAAATAAAAGGAAATAGAAGAAAAGAAAAAATAGAAATCAGAACAATAATTAATGAAATGGGAACTATAGTAACAAAGAAAACATTGGGACCTAAAGTTATATCCTTGAAATGATCAACAAATTTTGTAAAACTTTAACTGACATCAAGATAAAAAAGGCACAGATTACCAGTATCAAGAATGAAAGATAGGACTTTACAACAGATTCAACAGAAATTTAAAAAGACTTTAAGGTGTGCCTGGGTGGATCAATCAGTTGAGCATCCAACTCTTGGTTTTGGTTCAGGTCATGATCTCAGGGTTCCTGAGATGGAGCCCTGAGCCAGACTCTGTGCTGACAGCCCAAAGCCTGCTTGGGATTCTTTCTCTCCTTCTTTCTCTGCCCCTCCCCCTTCTCTCACTCACTCTCTCTCTCAAAATAATAAACAAGCTTTTAAAAAGGTTTTAAAAAAAGATTTTAAGGTAATATTATAAACATTCTATGTCACAAGTCTAACATAGATGAATTAAATTTCTAGAAAGGCATTAATAACCAACTGACACAAATGAAATAGAAAATCGTAATAGAGCTATTTCAAATAACAAAAGCAAATCGTAATTATATATAAATAAATTAGTAATTATATATATTCCTAAGAGAAGAGTCTAGTCCCAGTAAATTCCATGAAACACTTGAAAAATAAATTATACCGGGGTGCCTGGGTGGCTCAGTCAGTTAAGCAACTGACTTCGGCTCAGGTCATGATCTCACGGTTCGTGGGTTCGAGCCCCACATCGGGCTCTGTGCTGACAGCTCAGAGCCTGGAGCCTGCTTCAGATTCTGTCTCCCTCTCTCTCTCTGCCCCTCCCCCACTTGTGCTCTGTCTCTCTCTCTCTCTCTCTCTCAAAAATAAATAAAATGTAAAAAAAAATTTTTTTTAAAAAAGAAAAATAAATTATACCAATCATATGTAAACTTTTTCAAAAAATAAAGGAGGGAAAATGTGCCAAAACACATCAGTGGGCTAATACTACCTTGATACCAAAGCATTAGAAAATAATCAGAAGCAATGAAAATGACCAACAGCATCTCTTATAAGCATAGATACAAAAATATTTAATAAAATAATACCAAATTAAATTCAACAATACACCATGACTCTCTGGAATTTATCCCAGTAATGCAAAGCTGGTTTATTATTGAAAACCCGACCAACATAATACATCATGTAAATAAAATAAAGTACAAAAATCTATAGAATCCTATCAAAAGATTCATAAAGAGTTTGACAAAATCCAACACTAATTCCCAATAAAAATTCACAACAAACATATGCAGAAGTAAAATATGTGGTAAGACTAGCACAGGGAAAGGACAGGGGAAAGTAGTTGTAATTCTACTGTTTTAAATTTCCTACTTTCAATAGAGTATTAAAATGCTAATTCAAGGTAAAGTGTGGCAAGGATACATATTGTAATTCCTAGACTATCAAAAATTAAAATGAAGAAGTATAGCTAAAAAGCTGATAGAGGAAATAAAACATTAATAGAAAACAATAGGACAAACCCAATTATCTCAATAATTACACTATGTATACAAGTCCTGAATACCCCAATTAAAAAGTAGAGATTGTCACACTAGATTTAAAAGTACTAAATAAGCAAGACCCTACTAATACTATTTAATAAGAAACATACGTTAGCTGTAGACACAAATGAGTAATGCAAAAGGATGGATATAAATAAAATAGACACATACTAATCATAAGAGAATTGTTTTGCTCATGTTAATATTAGATTAAGTCATCTTCAAAACAGTACTAGCAAAGATAAAGGAGTTATGTAATAATAAAAATAAGGTTGATTCATGAAGAAATTATCAATCCTAAAAGCCTTACAGTGAAACTTGAAAATATGTAAAATAGACATCAACAGATTAAAGATGACAATAATCAAATTCACAATTATAGCTGAAGATTTTAATTCACATAAGTATAGGACAAGTAGGTACCCAAAAGAGCAGTTACATCTGTAGATTTGAACATACCATTCACTAATCTGACATTTATATAACACTATATCCAACATTCGAAGAGTATCTTTGCCGAGTGTCCATGGACACTTCTATCAAGATACAACATATGCTAGGCCATAAAACAATTCTCAATAAATATATAATGACTGAAAACATAGACTTTGTACTCTGACCAAAAAAGGACTAAATTAAAAATTAGTAACAAATATATTTTAAAAAGCGTTAATATTTGGGAAGTCAGCAAAAAAATTAATAACCATGGGTAAAAGAAAAATTATCAAGTGAAATTATATAATATTTAATTTTATTCATTGTGGTAAAATATACATAACATAAAATTTACAATTTCAACCATTTTTAAGTGTATAAGTCAGTAGCATTAGTTATATTTGCAATTTTCTTTGATGTACATAAGTTTTGAATCTTGATAAAATTTAGTTCTTGTATTTTATTTTTTGCTGCCTGTGGTTTGATGTCATATTTTATTTTTTTTTATTTTTATTTTTATTTTTTTTTAATTTTTTTTTTAACGTTTATTTATTTTTGAGACAGAGAGAGACAGAGCATGAACGGGGGAGGGGCAGAGAGAGAGAGGGAGACACAGAATCGGAAACAGGCTCCAGGCTCTGAGCCATCTGCCCAGAGCCTGACGCGGGGCTCGAACTCACGGACCGTGAGATCGTGACCTGAGCCGAAGTCGGACGCTTAACCGACTGAGCCACCCAGGCGCCCCTGATGTCATATTTTAGAAACCATTGATCAATCCAAGGTCATAAAGTCTGCCTCTTGTGTTTTCTTCTAGGAGTTTTATAGTTTTATCCCTTAAATTGAGATCTTAAATCCATTTTGATTTTTTTTTTCAACGTTTTTTATTTATTTTTGGGACAGAGAGAGACAGAGCATGAACGGGGGAGGGGCAGAGAGAGAGGGAGACACAGAATCAGAAACAGGCTCCAGGCTCTGAGCGGTCAGCACAGAGCCCGACGCGGGGCTCGAACTCACCGACCGCGAGATCATGACCTGGCTGAAGTCGGACGCTTAACCGACTGCGCCACCCAGGCGCCCCTTAAATCCATTTTGAATTAATATTTGTATATTGTAAGAGGCAAATGTCCAACTTAATTCTTTTGCATGTGCATATCCAGCTTTCCTAGCATCATTAGTTATTATTTCCCCATTGAATTGTCCTGGCATCCTTGTTGAAAAGTAATTGGCTATGCAGATGAGGGCTTATTTCTGGGTTTCCAATTCTATTCCTTTATCAATATGTCTTCCCTTATGTCAGTACCATACTGTTTTGGTTACTGTAGCTTGGTAGTAGCTGTAAAATTGGCAAGGGTGGGTTTTTGTTTTCTTCAAGATTGTTTTGATTATCTCAGTTCCTTTGAATTTTTGTAAGCAATTTAGGTTGGGTATTTCTATTTCTGAAAAAAAAAATGACACTGGGATTTTAACAGGGATTGCATTGAATTTGTAGATAACTTTGGGTAGTATTGTTATCTTGAGAATATTAAGTCTTCCAGTACATGAACATTCAGTGTCTTTCCATTTATTTAAATGTTCTTTGGTCTTTTCTACAAAGTTTTTTAGTTTTCAGTGTATAAGTTTTATATAACCTTGGTTAAATTTGTTTTCTTTTCTCTTCTTTTCTTTTCTTTTCTTTTCTTTTCTTTTCTTTTCTTTTCTTTTCTTTTCTTTGATGCTACTGTAAATGGAATTGCCTCTTAATTTCCTTTTTGGCTAGTTCATTACCACTGTATAGAAATACAACTAATTGTTTATGCTAATCTTGTATCCTACAGCTTTGCTGAAGTCTTATTAGCTCTAATGTTTTGTTGTCTTGTTTAGTTTTTGTTGTTGTTGGCATTGGTATTACTGGTTTTGCAGGTTTTTAAAGGACTTTTTATGTATTTGATCATGTCATCCACAAATACAGTTTTACTTCTTCCTTCTGATTTGCACAGCTTTTTTTTTTTATATGAAAAAAAAAGTTTATTTGGTAAGTAGAAGGTACTGCAGACACTGGAAATTGCCTTCCCCAACAACAGCAGGAAGGGGTGAGTCCTTATCCCTGCAGCCCCCATGAATTTGGGGTGGCTCCACATGTTCGCGCATCCTGCCCCTCAGTCCTAAGCCTCATCTCCTCCTCATCATCACTAAAGAAGAAATGTCTCGCTCCAGGTTCTCGGATTCCTCCTCATAGGAGAAGCTGTCATTGTCCAGCTCCCCATCAAACTTGTCCAGCTGCCACGCCAGCACATCATCCTTATCATCTTCCTCCTCTTCTTCCCCCCTTCTTCTCCGGCCTCCACTTCCTCCATCTTTCCCTCCCCCTCTTCCTCCTCCACCTCCAGCCTCCAGCAGCCCTGGGGCTGACTGCTGTGTTACTGGATCCTTTCACTCTCCTGCCTTTAACATAACCAACCCAGAAGTCCTGGGTGTAATGCTGAAGGACAGCCAACAGTCTCTCCTGGGTCCGTGGGAGCAGCTCCAGGCCTGTGATTTGCCTAGCTTTTAATTTTTTTAGCTTTTATTTTTTTTCCTACATAATATCTCTGGCTAAAACTTTCAGTATTATGTTGAATAGAAGTGGTGAGAATATTCTTTCTTGTCTTATTCCTGATTTTAGGGGAAAAGCTTTTAGTCTTTCACCACTGACTATGATGCTGGCTATGGGTTTTTTATATAAGGTCTTTATTATTTAGGAGTTGTTTTTATCATGAAAGAGTGTTGATTCTTTCAAATGTCTTTTCTGAATTAGTTGGAATAATTATGGGGGCCTTCAGTCTATTTTTGCAAGTGGCTCCATTCTTGCACATTCAGATTTTCTCTCCTCTTGAGTCATTTTGATAATTTTTATCTTTCTAGAAATGTTTCCTCTTTACCCAGGTTACCTAATATATTGGCATACAGTTGTTCCTAATATTCTCTTATAAACCTTTTTATTTCAGTGGAGTTGGTAGTAATGTCTCTTTCATTTATGATTTTAGTAACTTGAGTCTTTGTTTTTTTTGTGTGTTAGTATAGCTCAAGTTTTGCCAATGTTGATCTTTTCCAAGATTTAACTTTCAGTTTTGTTTCCTGTATTGTTTTTTATATTCTCTCTTTAATTGCTTTCTACTCTAATATTTATTATTTCTTTCTGCTAGCTTTGGGTTTAGTTTTCCCTGACTTTCCTACCTCCTTTAAGTGTAGAGTTTTGTTATTGATTTGATATTTTTCATATATAATGTAGATGTTATATTTATAAATCCTCCTTTTAAAAGTCGGCTTTCACAGCATCCTAGAAGTTTGGAATGCTGTGTTTCCATTTTCATTTGTCTCAGGTATTTTCTGATTTCCCCTGTGATTTTTTATTCATCCACTGGTAGTTTAAAAGTATGTTGTTTAATTCCCAGATGTTTGTAAATTTTCCAGTATCTGTCCTTTATTGATTGCTACTTTTATCCCATTGTGTTATAAAGTATGCTTTGTATAATTTCAACCTTATTTAAATTATTAAGGTATTTTGTGGCCCAAGATATAGTCCTGTAGTATCCTACAAAACGCTGTATGTTCACTTGAGAAAAATTTCTATTCTGCTGTTATTGGATACTCTACTGTCTATATCTGTTAGGTCACATTGATTAGGTCAAATTGATTTATACTATTATTCAAGTTTTCTATTTACTTATTCATCTTCTGTCTGGTTGCTCTAGCCATTATTTAAAGTGAGATATTAAAATCCCCAAGTATTATTGTAGAAACGTGCATTTCTCTCTTTAATTCTATTTTTCTTCATATAATTTTGGACTCTGTTGGTAGGTAAGTATATAATTGTTATATCTTGAATATTTATCATTATATAATATCCTTCTCTGTCTCTTATATACTTTTTGACTTAAAGGCTATTTTGTTTCATAATAATATAGCCAAATCCATTCACTTTGGTTACTGTTTATATGGAATATCTTTTTCCATCTTTTTGTGTCTTTAAATTTACATACACAACATATATATATGTAGATAGCATATAGATTAATCATGTTTTTTTATCCATTATGTCAACCTCTGTATTAAAGAGTTTAATCTATCTCCATTTAAAATAATTGCCAAAGACATACCTTTTAGCTTCTTGTTTTCTGTATGTCATGTTTTTTGTTCCTCAATTTGTCCATTACTGCCTTCTATTTATGTATTTGTTTATTTATTTATTTACTTATTTAGAGGGGGTGGGTAGAGGAAGAGAGAGCGCGAATCCTAAGCAGATCCCACATGAAGCATGGAACCTGATGCAGAGCGCAATCCTACCATCCTGGAATCATGACTTGAACCAAAAACAAGAGTTGGACACTCAGCTGACTGAGCTCTTTTACTGCCTTCTTTTTATATCTAGTTGTTTTTGTTTTTGTTTGTTCGTTTTATTTGTTTGCTTTTTAGTATACCATTTTGGTCTCCTTCTTTCCTTTTTGGTATGTTTTATAGATATTTCTTTAAATGGTTACTTTATTTTTTTTCAAGTTTATTTATTTATTTGAGAGAGACAGAGACAGCACAAGCAGGGAAGAGGCATAGAGAGAAGGAGAGAGAATCCCAAGCAGACTCTGCACTGCCAGCACAGAGCCCAACGTGAGGCTCGAACTCACGAAACCATGAGATCATGACCTGAGTCGAAACCAAAAGTCAGATGCTTAACTGACTGAGCCACCCAGGCACCCCTAAATGGTTATTTTAGATATTAAAATAAATATCTCAAACTTCTAACAACATAGTTTAAATAATACAAATTTAGTTTCAGTAGAATACAAAACCCTTGGCTTTTATATATTTTTGACGTTCCCCCTTTATATTGTCACAGATTACATTTTTATTCATAATGTACCATTAACATAGATTTATAGTTATTGTCTTATACACTTACCTTTTTAATTATAGAGGGGAAAATGGAGTCACAAATCAAAAGTACAATAATACTGGCGTTTATATTTACTTAGGTAGTCACTTTTACCAGTTTCCTACATTTTTGCATATAGCTTCAAGTTATTATTTAGTGTCCTTACATTTAACTCTCATGGACTGCCTTCAGAGTTTCTTGCAGAGCAGCTCTAGTAGTAACATATCCCTTCAGGTTTTGTTTACCTTGAAATGTCTTAATTTCTTCATCATTCTTGAAGAATAGTTTTGCAGACATAGAATTATTAGTTGACAGTGATTTTCTACAACACTTAAATATGTCATCCCACTGCCTTCTGGCCTCCATTTTTATGGATTTTTAATCACAGTTGTTAATCTTTTTGAGGATCTGAGTCATTTCTCTCTTGCTGCTTTTAAGATTTTTTTTCTGTCTTTTTTTTTTTTTTTTTTTTTTGACAATTTGACTACAAGGTGTCACAGCGTAGTTCTCCTGAGGTTATCCTTCTTGGAGTTATTGTGCTTCTTGATCGTGTATATTCATATCTTTGATCAAAGTTGGGTAATTTGGGGCCATTTTTTAATTTTTTTTGCCTCTTTCTATTTCTCTTCTTCTTGAACTCCCACGAATCATATGTTGACACATTTGATGGTGTCCCACAGGTCCACCAGACTCTCTTCATTTTCATTTTTCTTTATTATTTCTTCCTTTCCCCTCATCAAATTGGACAAATTCAATTGCCTTATCTTCATACTCACTTGTTATTCCTTCTGCCTATTCAAATATTTGTTCAATACACATATATTTTGGGTAGCATTATTCATTACAGCCAAAAGGTAAAAGCAGCCAAACCATGCATCCATCAATGGATGAATGGATAAATTGTAAGTAATATATATGTAAAATAGAATATTATTCAGCCACAGAAAGGAATGAAATGTTGATGATGCTACCACTGGGATGAACCTTGAAAATATTGTGCTAATTGAAAGAAGCCAAACACAAAGGTCGCATTTTGTATGAATCCGTTTTCATGAAATATACAGAATAGGCAAATCTGTGGAGACAGAAAGCAGATTAGTAATTACCATGAGATGGGGGAAGTTATAAATGGAGAGGGGTTATTTAATGAATATAGAAGGGTTTTCTTAAGTGATGAAAAAGTTTTGAAACTAGAGAAAGGTTTTGGGTGCACAACATTGTTAATGTACTAAATGCAACTGAACTATACACTTTAAAATGGTTAACTATATGTTATGTGACTTTCACCTCAATAAAAAAAAAAGTCTGAAAAATGCTATTAAATTTAAGAGACAAATGTGAAACCTTGAACACCAAAATGACAGAATATGTGTTCTTTTCAGGTATACATAATACATTTATTAAAATAGACAACATGTTGGACCATAAAACAAGCCCACAGTGGAATTAAACTAGCAATCAATAAGAAGCAGACAAAAATGTAGGCTTCAAAATTAATCTATTTAATTCTAAATATTGAAGTAAACTTCTAAGTAAAATTTTATTTTGTGTGGGTGTCTCATATAATATACACATTTGCGTATAGTAAGTTCATGCTTAGAGATGCTGAGTAAGTTATACCCCAAACCACATAAATAGTAAATGGTGGAGTCAGAATTCAGTCTCAGGTCTGTGGTTATTAATGAGTACATTACTGACTTTACGGACATGAATAAAGTCAGTTGTTTGGAGGAAGACACTAATAAAAGTAAAGTGATGTTTACAATCTCCACATGAGCCTGCTAGTTTAAGTTTGTTTTAGTGCCATGGTCATAACCCTTAATACAAGCCAACTCTGTTGTGTATGTCATTGCTCTAGGAGAAATTAGGTTAGACTATGGGTGTAGATTAGTATAAAGTACAAAACTGTCACTAAAAAATAATCCACTGTGAAAGACATACCTTTTTCTGTAGGCCATGTATAAAAAGAATTTCAGAGAACAGCGAAAATTATAAACTGGAAGTTTCAGTGTAGATATGAAATTTGTTGGAAGTAGAAGTTTAGGGAATCAAGGGTATCATAACTGAGTGTATAAGCAGGAAATTTCATTCAGAGGAGAGGCTTTAATGGTTCTGTATGGGGAAATCATGTCCAATGCTGGAATCCTTTGAGGAAGACTGTCTGGAAATGAAGTAAACCCAGTGAACTAATTTATTTAGACATTAGAAAATTATTTCCTAATGTTACTACTAATTGATAATTTTGTAATAAAGTCTCCAAGGTATTTAGGAAGAATTTGAATCATAGATTTAACATTAACTATGAAACAGAAAATAATAAAAGTTAGGTAAATACTGCTTTCCATCGGTGCACTCACCAAGTTTCCTGCTTCAACCGTGACACTGGCAGCTCTAAAATCTATCTTGCTCCAAGGTAAAGATGCATTTCTGACCACTCAATTTGTATCTCATAGCAAACCTAGCAAATATGTATATCAGTAAAACTTCACTTTTTCTACCCACATCACATTGACACTTACCCCTTTAATTATTGGCTGAAAGCACTATAATCTAAATAGTCTCCTTTAATCTGAAAATGCCAGCCACAGCCTGGAAGTTGCACCCTTTTGTTCCCTCTAATTGCAAGTGGGGATGAAATCCTATAAATGTATTTTTTTCTTTTCCACACGCCTCCCTCATTTTAACCATCTCCCTAGAATCCTTATGATTTTTTACCTGGTCTGTTCCTATAGGTTCCTAATTGATATACTTTCATTAATCTCTTATATTTAAGTCTCCAAATGGATTCCAAAGTTATATTTCAAAAAAATACGATCTTGTTACTCGACCATTAAAATTTCTGTTAACTCTGCATCAATTAGGATTAAATTCAAGGCCAGCTAAAAGACCTTCCTCCATCTGGTTATAGCTTCTCTTTCAGCTTCTCCTTTGGGCATCCTCTCCAGATTCTCCATGCTGCCTTCACACTGAAATTTTTACCGTTTCCCAAATTCTCCAAAACATTTATTTTTCCCGAGGACCTTTATACATTTACATATCCTATTTCCCCTGTGTGTATCCTATCCTGTATTTCTGCTTTGTGAATTTGTCCTCATATTTTAAGGTAAGATCATCTCCTTTGAGAAGTCTTTGCTGGCATCTCCTGGGAGAGTTTGGCATTTCCATTCCTATATTTCCTCAGCATTTTCTTCATTTCTTATCATAATGTTTATGGCATATTACAATAATTTATGTGTTTGTCTCCTCTCTGCCTTGGGGATATTTTTATTTACCTTTGTATTCCAATGTAATTGATTATATAATAGGCACTCAATAAATGTCGTTTGATTAAAACAATGGATAGGTTGATGTTATTACCTCAGAAACTGGTCCCCAAACTGAGGAATGTTATCTAATATTAATATCCACATAGTTTCAGATGGCCTTGGATTTTTCTTGGTGTTAAAACTGCAAGATGACAATACAATCAGAGTTGAGGATTATAAAGCTCTAATTAACCAAAAGTAAGAATGAAAGAAAGAAAGAAAGAAAACAACATTCTATCAGCATTTAAGAGTAATGAAAAGAAAGGGGGGGATTGAGGCAAGCAATAATTGTGCGATATTTTTTAACTCATGCAAGATAAGAATGTAGTTACCATGGACTTGGTCATAAAACTGAAATATTTAAGAGTTTGAGACTTGGATAAGAAAATTTTAGAATGATTTCACCTAACAGTTAAACTCATGGAACCATCTAACCATCAGCCTTAGATTAGACTGAAAGCTCATTTCAGTATGGTTCTAGTAAAGTCACACATTACAAAATCAACACGCAGATCTTGACAACATGTTTTTGTATTTACGAGCTGTCATCTTATTAGGACTCACGCCAGAATCAAAGCAAAATTCCCCACTTTTGTGTTAGAAAAGAATACTGCTCTGCTCCAGTATGGCATTTTTTATTGATTAGACTGCCTCTAATGTCTTCTTTCACTATCGTATACACAGTTCGTTTCCACAAAAAGAAATCTCTTATTTTGTCAATACTCTACCTCAGAATCTTTCAGTGGCTCCCCCGAAAACCTATTAAATTAGGTTTAAAGATATCTTTTTGCAAAGCTTCTCAATGTCATCTTCTACCACTTCCTTGCTTCACTCAAACTAAGTAAAGCCATTTTATAGTCCGGGAACATTTCTCACGCTTTCTAATTTCATACTCCCTGATTTTCTCCTTCTCTCTAACACTAGGTTCAGATTTTCCCTCTTTAATCACCACTATCATATCAAATAGAAAGCTTTTTTATTATCTTCCAAAGTATAAAGTTTTCATTCTGATTTCAGACAGATGCAGGTTAATATCCTAACTTTGCCACTGCAAAGCGGGTAAAATCACAAATTCTCTAGACTTTAGATTCTTTTTTTTTTAGTAAAATAAGTAAATAACAATGCTTAATTGCACCCTTGGACAATCTTACCTCCATATAAAATAAGTAAATAACAATGCTTAATTGCACCCTTGGACAATCTTACCTCCATAAGTCATGGATACTTTTTGCCCATGTGCCAAATGGCAATACTTCTTCCATCTATGAACACATGGAATTGGTGATCATGCCTACGATTGGCGTAGAGCATTCTATTTCCACAAGTATATTGTAATTTATACAAAGGAAAGAAAAAAGAACACTTGTAATGGTTTTAATATTATACATTACAAAAATTATGAAAAATTCTGTAGACTTGACACCTAGAGGTAGTGGTTAGCAAAGTGTCTGGCACACAGTAATAGAATAACAGATGGTGGTTATGATTCATTGGTACTGTTATTTACACAGTTGCTACTATTATTATTGGTATTGTTATTATTACTATTGGGTGTGCTTATTTTTTCTTTTAACTTATCACAGAATTTTCTACCTAATTGTATATATATTTTCAATTATTTGTATACATGTATGAGCCTCACTGTTTATTTTGTAACTTTCTTGACATTAGGAAGACTGTGTCTTAATCACTCTGTCTTTTAAGCAATTTTTCCCACTTCCTCACATACAAGAATTCACTAAATATGTGTTGAATGATATATAATTAATGCAAGATATTAGAGAAACTGTGACTTCTTTTGTAATCAACATCATAGTAAGAAACATAAATAACCGCAAAAACTCTTGGTTTTCCTGATATTTTGTTACACAGGATCCTGTGCAATAATGATGCTAACATCATTTATTTTCTTGGTCTACTAGAGTGGTTTTAAGTTGATCAAATTCCTCAAGGTTAAAATAGCAAAGCCTAAACCTCATTTATTTTGCTGATTCATCTTCCTGATTTCTCTCTCACTTCTTCGTTCTCAGAGGGTCAGTGCTCAAATCACCTCCTCTGAGAGGTCTTCTGCGATCACCTGTGGTCTACGGAATTTTAATGTCACTTTGCCACCTATGATATTATAGATTTATATGTTTATTTCTATCTCTTACCCTTAGAATGTACGTCCATGGAAGCAGACTTTGTTTTGTTTGTCTCTGTATCCCTTGCTTTTAGAGAAGTGCCTGGGTTGTGATAGACATTCAAAAAATGCCATTTTAAAAATTATGAATTAGGCATGCCTGAGTGGCTCAGTGGGTTAAGTGTCGGACTCTTGGTTTTGCCTCAGGTCATGGTTTCCGAGCTAGTGGGATCGGGCCCCACATTGGACTCTGTGCTGGCAGGGTGGAGCCTGCTTAAGATTCTCTCTCCTCTCTCTGCCCCTTCCCCACTTACATGCAAACTCTCTCTCTCAAAATAAATAAATAAAGTTTTTTTTTAAATAATGAATTAATGAATCCGTGAAAATAATGATGCCTGCATATTTGCTTTTTTGATAGGCTACTAATGAACTAGTGAAGTGATTCAAGAGACTGTAATTTTAATTACAAAAAAAGAAAAAATCAAGGTGGCAATTACTAAGTTATTTAGTTAATTTTCTAGATAGTAATACCAACTAGTTCTTAGTGTGAATTCAATTTTTAATTTGTTTAAATTAATTATGTGTTTGAATATAAAAGTATAATTTTATAAAATGTGTAAATCTTTTAAAATAAAATTACATAAGTATATAATACATAACAATTACTAACTTAATATGGTTAATTTAATAAAGCCTGTGGGTATTTTTTTTTTCAGTTTATCAGATGGGAAAATATTGAAATAACATCATGACCTAAATTATTGCTAGTTACCTGCTCCAAATATTTGAATTTATGGTTATGATATGAAGGTAGAGGAGAAGAGAGAAGGGAAGTTAAATCAATTAATAATTAGAAAGCTGACATTTTGTTTAGCCCTCATGGAATGATGTCAATTATGAGTTCCACCAGAACTGGTCTTTTATGGGTCTTACTCACAGACATGAGGTAGAGAAACTAATACTTAAAATGTATCTCTAAGCAATTAGGCTTGTTCCTCTCAAGATGATAGACAAATACAATTACGGACACAATGAGATCCAATGGCCTATTCATGGTTTCTTTGTGCTTATATTCTACATGTTAGATTGCTACAAGATTTCTATAAATACACTTCCTGATTACCTAAGAGATACCGTGCACATATGAACAGCTCATCTAACAACAAGCCTCATTATTTCTTAACTCTTTCGAATTCAGTTAACTCATTTAACAAGTTAACTAGAGTTATCAAGTACTGTATTTATGTACTGATTCCTGTTTGCAAAAAGCACTGTGTCAAGTGCTGAGAATATGCAAATAAATTAGATGCCATCTCTTTATCAAGTAAAATGCTGACTAATGGAAACATATACACAGTAATAGGAAAATATAATGCAACACAAGTGCTGTGATAGAGCTCAACAAAAGATAGAAGCAGGTAGGAAACGACTTACCAGTTCTTTTTTTTTTTTTTTTCATTTTTTTAATGTTTATTTTTTTCTTTGAGAGAGAGGAAGAGACAGAGCACAAACAGGGAAGGGGCAGAGAGAGAGAGAGAGACAGATAGACAGACAGACAGAATCTGAAGCAGGCTCCAGGCTATGAGCTGTCAGCAATGAGCCTGGTGTGGGGCTCAAAGCCACCCACCGTGAGATCATGACCTGAGCCAAAGTTGGACGCTTAACCCACTGAGTCTCCCAGGCACCCCACGACTTACCAATTCTTAATAAAGCATCAGGGAAGTTATGAGAAGGAGTAATATCTGGGCAAGAATACAGGGAAGATGCATAGTAGATATGCCACCATTCTTTCAACATGATGGACACTGCTAGTCCAGTGAACCCTAGACATGTCTTTACGCTCCTTAACCTAGTCCTCCAGGAAGCTATAGTCGGTCTATCAGAATTACAGTTTATAAAATCTCTTTGACATCACTCTGGTTTAAGTGGATATGTAGGACAAGAACAAATAGTGATGGGAAAAAGTGGGAGAGAGTGAAAGAGATGGAGAATGATCCAAAGTCAGTGCAGAGGTCACTATGAAAGAAAAAGAATGGTCATGGGGGAAGTTGCACATAGCTCAATGTGACTGAAGCATAGCATAACATTTGAAGAAAGAACTGTGAGAAGTGAGGCTGGAGAACTAACACAGGTTGATGAAGGGCATCGTAAGTGACAGTGGAAAGTTTGCACTTGTGGGGCGCCTGGGTGGCGCAGTCGGTTAAGCGTCCAACTTCAGCCAGGTCACGATCTCGCGGTCCGTGAGTTCGAGCCCCGCGTCAGGCTCTGGGCTGATGGCTCAGAGCCTGGAGCCTGTTTCCGATTCTGTGTCTCCCTCTCTCTCTGCCCCTCCCCCGTTCATGCTCTGTCTCTCTCTGTCCCAAAAATAAATTAAAAACGTTGAAAAAAAAATTTAAAAAAAAAAGAAAGTTTGCACTTGAACATGTGGGCAGTGAGGAGAGAACCAAACTTTGTACTCACTCATTCTAACAACACAAATTCGTTGACCCCATACATACTCTTAACTTCCTTTTTCTCCCAGTTCATAATCACAACCATGACTGCGTTATTGTTTTTAAATGTTGATTTATTTATTTTTGAGAGAGAGAGAGAGTGAAAGAGCGCTCATGCACATGTGCACATGAGCGTAAGTGAGGGAGGGGCACAGAGAGAGGGAGAGAGAGAGTCCCAAGTACTGTCTGAGCTGTCACTGCAGAGCCCAATGCAGAACTCAATCCCATGAACTGGGAGATCATGACCTGAGCCGAAATCAAGAGCTGGGCACTGAGGAGCCGGAGGGAAGATGGCGGCGTAGGAGGACACTGGGCTCACCGCGCATCCTGCTGATCACTTAGATTCCCCCTACACCTGCCTAAATAACCCAGAAAACCGCCAGAGGATTAGCAGAACGGAGACTCCGGAGCCAAGCGCAGACGAGAGGCCCACGGAAGAGGGTAGGAAGGGCGGCGAGGCGGTGCGCGCTCCACGGACTGGCGGGAGGGAGCCGGGGAGGAGGGGCGGCTCGCCGGCCAAGCGGAGACCCCGAGTCTGGCTGGCAAAAGCGGAGGGGCCGGACGGACTGTGTTCCCACAGCAAGCGCGACTTAGTGTCTGGGAGGTCATAAGTTAACAGCTCTGCTCAGAAAGCGGGAAGGCTGGAGGACAAAGGGAGGGAGAGTTGCTGAGCCCCCTGACGACAGAGCTCAGCTTGGCGGGGAACAAAGGTGCTCGCCAGCGCCATCTCCCCTGCCCATCCCCCAGCCAAAATCCCAAAGGGAACCAGTTCCTGCCAGGGAACTTGCACGCTCCACGCAAACACCCAACTCTGTTCTTCTGCGGAGCCAAACCTCTGGCAGCGGATCTGACTCCCTCCCGCTGCCACAGGGCCCCTCCTGAAGTGTATCACCTAAGGAGAAGCGAGCTAAGCCTACCCCTCCTGCCCCCGTGCACCTTGCCTACCCACCCCAGCTAATACGCCAGATCCCCAGCACCACAAGCCTGGCAGTGTGCAAGTAGCCCAGATGGGCCCACCAACACACCGTGAATCTGGCCCCTAGGAGAGGGGAAGGCACACACCAGTCTGACTGTGGCCCCAGCGGTGGGCTGGGGGCAGACATCAGGTCCAACTGCGGCCCCGCCGACCAACTCCAGTTATACACCACAGCACGGGGGAAGGGCCCTGCAGGTCCCCACCATTCCAGGGACTATCCAAAATGACCAAACGGAAGAATTCCCCTCAGAAGAATCTCCAGGAAATAACAACAGCCAATGAGCTGATCAAAAAGGATTTAAATAATATAACAGAAAGTGAATTTAGAATAATAGTCATAAAATTAATCGCTGGGCTTGAAAACAGTATACAGGACAGCAGAGAATCTCTTGCTACAGAGATCAAGGGACTAAGGAACAGTCACGAGGAGCTGAAAAGTGCTTTAAACGAAATGCAAAACAAAATGGAAACCACGACAGCTCGGATTGAAGAGGCAGAGGAGAGAATAGGTGAACTAGAAGATAAAGTTATGGAAAAAGAGGAAGCTGAGAGAAAGAGAGATAAAAAAATCCAGGAGTATGAGGGGAAAATTAGAGAACTAAGTGATACACTAAAAAGAAATAATATATGCATAATTGGTATCCCAGAGGAGGAAGAGAGAGGGAAAGGGGCTGAAGGGGTACTTGAAGAAATTATAGCTGAGAACTTCCCTGAACTGGGGAAGGAAAAAGGCATTGAAATCCAAGAGGCACAGACAACTCCCTTCAGACGTAACTTGAATCGATCTTCTGCATGACATATCATAGTGAAACTGGAAAAATACAAGGATAAAGAGAAAATTCTGAAAGCAGCTAGGGATAAACGTGTCCTCACATATAAAGGGAGACCTATAAGACTCGTGACTGATCTCTCTTTTGAAACTTGGCAGGCCAGAAAGGACTGGCCTGATATCTTCAGTGTGCTAAACAGAAAAAATAAGCAGCTGAGAATCCTTTATCCAGCAAGTGTGTCATTTAGAATAGAAGGAGAGATAAAGGTCTTCCCAAACAAACAAAAACTGAAGGAATTTGTCACCACGAAACCAGCCCTACAAGAGATCCTAAGGGGGATCCTGTGAGACAAAGTACCAGAGACATCACTACAAGCATAAAACATACAGACATCACAATGACTCTAAACCCGTATCTTTCTATAATAACACTGAATGTAAATGGATTAAATGCGCCAACCAAAAGACATAGGGTATCAGAATGGATAAAAAAAAACAAGACCCGTCTATTTGCTGTCTACAAGAGACTCATTTTAGATCTGAGGACACCTTTAGATTGAGAGTGAGGGGATGGAGAACTATTTATCATGCTACTGGAAGCCAAAAGAAAGCTGGAGTAGCCATACTTATATCAGACAAACTAGACTTTAAATTAAAGTCTGTAACAAGAGATGAAAAAGGGCATTATATAATAATTACAGGGTCTATCCATCAGGAAGAGCTAACAATTATAAATGTCTATGCACCGAATACCGGAGCCCCCAAATATATAAAACAATTACTCATAAACATAAGCAACCTTATTGATAAGAATGTGGTCATTGCAGGGGACTTTAACACCCCACTTACAGAAATGGATAGATCATCTAGACACACGGTCAATAAGGAAACAAGGGCCCTGAATGATACATTGGATCAGATGGACTTGACAGATATATTTAGAACTCTGCATCCCAAAGCAACAGAATATACTTTCTTCTCGAGTGCACATGGAACATTCTCCAAGATAGATCATATACTGGGTCACAAAACAGCCCTTCATAAGTTTACAAGAATTGAAATTATACCATGCATACTTTCAGACCACAATGCTATGAAGCTTGAAATCAACCACAGGAAAAAGTCTGGAAAACCTCCAAAAGCATGGAGGTTAAAGAACACCCTACTAATGAATGAGTGGGTCAACCAGGGAATTAGAGAAGAAATTAAAAAATATATGGAAACAAACGGAAATGAAAATACAACAATCCAAATGCTTTGGGACGCAGCGAAGGCAGTCCTGAGAGGAAAATACATTGCAATCCAGGCCTATCTCAAGAAACAAGAAAAATCCCAAATACAAAATCTAACAGCACACCTAAAGGAACTAGAAGCAGAACAGCAAAGGCAGCCTAAACCCAGCAGAAGAAGAGAAATAATAAAGATCAGAGCAGAAATAAACAATATAGAATCTAAAAAAACGGTAGAGCAGATTAACGAAACCAAGAGTTGTTTTTTTAAAAAAATAAACAAAATTGACAAACCTCTAGCCAGGCTTCTCAAAAAGAAAAGGGAGATGACCCAAATAGATAAAATCATGAATGAAAATGGAATTATTACAACCAATCCCTCAGAGATACAAACAATTATCAGGGAATACTATGAAAAATTATATGCCAAAAATTGGACAACCTGGAAGAAATGGACAAATTCCTAAACACCCACACTCTTCCAAAACTCAATCAGGAGGAAATAGAAAGCTTGAACAGACCCATAACCAGTGAAGATATTGAATCGGTTATCAAAAATGTCCCAACAAATAAGAGTCCAGGACCAGATGGCTTCCCAGGGGAGTTCTACCAGACGTTTAAAGCAGAGATAATACCTATCCTTCTCAAGCTATTCCAAGAAATAGAAAGGGAAGGAAAACTTCCAGACTCATTCTATGAAGCCAGTATTACTTTGATTCCTAAACCAGAGACCCAGTAAAAAAAGAGAACTACAGGCCAATATCCCTGATGAATATGGATGCAAAAATTCTCAATAAGATACTAGCAAATCGAATTCAACGGCATATAAAAAGAATTATTCACCATGATCAAGTGGGATTCATTCCTGGGATGCAGGGCTGGTTCAAAATTCGCAAATCGATCAACGTGATACATCACATTAACAAAAAAAAAAGATAAGAACCATATGATCCTGTCAATCGATGCAGAAAAGGCCTTTGACAAAATCCAGCACCCTTTCTTAATAAAAACCCTTGAGAAAGTCGGGATAGAAGGAACATACTTAAAGATCATAAAAGCCATTTATGAAAAGCCCACAGCTAACATCATCCTCAACGGGGAAAAACTGAGAGCTTTTTCCCTGAGATCAGGAACACGACAGGGATGCCCACTCTCACCGCTGTTGTTTAACATAGTGCTGGAAGTTCTAGCATCAGCAATCAGAAAACAAAAGGAAATCAAAGGCATCAAAATTGGCAAAGATGAAGTCAAGCTTTCGCTTTTTGCAAATGACATGATATTATACATAGAAAATCCGATAGACTCCACCAAAAGTCTGCTAGAACTGATACATGAATTCAGCAAAGTTGCAGGATACAAAATCAATGTACAGAAATCCGTTGCATTCTTATACACTAACAATGAAGCAACAGAAAGGCAAATAAAGAAACTGATCCCATTCACAATTGCACCAAGAAGCATAAAATACCTAGGAATAAATCTAACCAAAGATGTAAAAGATCTGTATGCTTAAAACTATAGAAAGCTTATGAAGGTAATTGAAGAAGATTTAAAGAAATGGAAAGACATTCCCTGCTCATGGATTGGAAGAATAAATATTGTCAAAATGTCAATACTACCCAAAGCTATCTACACATTCAACACAATCCCAATCAAAATTGCACCAGCATTCTTCTCGAAACTAGAACAAGCAATCCTAAAATTCATATGGAACCACAAAAGGCCCCGAGTAGCCAAAGTAATTTTGAAGATGAAGACCAAAGCAGGAGGCATCACAATCCCAGACTGTAGCCTCTACTACAAAGCTGTAATCATCACGACAGCATGGTATTGGCACAAAAACAGACACATAGACCAATGGAATAGAATAGAAACCCCAGAACTAGACCCACAAAAGTATGGCCAACTCATCTTTGACAAAGCAGGAAAGAACATCCAATGGAAAAAAGACAGTTTCTTTAACAAATGGTGCTGGGAGGACTGGACAGCAACATGCAGAAGGTTGAAACTAGACCACTTTCTCACACCATTCACAAAAATAAACTCAAAATGGATGAAGGACCTGAATGTGAGACAGGAAACCATCAAAACCCTAGAGGAGAGAGCAGGAAAAGACCTCTCTGACCTCAGCTGTAGCAATCTCTTACTCGGCACATCCCCAAAGGCAAGGGAATTAAAAGCAAAAGTGAATTACTGGGACCTTATGAAGATAAAAAGCTTCTGCACAGCAAAGGAAACAACCAACAAAACTAAAAGGCAACCAACAGAATGGGAAAAGATATTTGCAAATGACATATCGGACAAAGGGCTAGTATCCAAAATCTATAAAGAGCTTACGAAACTCCACACCCGAAAAACAAATAACCCAGTGAAGAAATGGGCAGAAAACATGAATAGACACTTCTCTAAAGAAGACATCCGGATGACCAACAGGCACATGAAAAGATGTTCAACGTCGGTCCTTATCAGGGAAATACAAATCAAAACCACACTCAGATATCACCTCACGCCAGGCAGAGTGGCCAAAATGAACAAATCAGGAGACTATAGATGCTGGAGAGGATGTGGAGAAACGGGAACCCTCTTGCACTGTTGGTGGGAATGCAAATTGGTGCAGCCGCTCTGGAAAGCAGTGTGGAGGTTCCTCAGAAAATTAAAAATAGACCTACCCTATGACCCAGCAATAGCACTGCTGGGAATTTACCCAAGGGATACAGGAGTACTGATGCATAGGGGCACTTGTACCCCAATGTTTATAGCAGCACTCTCAACAATAGCCAAATTATGGAAAGTGCCTAAATGTCCATCAACTGATGAATGGATAAAGAAATTGTGGTTTATATACACAATGGAATACCACGTGGCAATGAGAAAAAATGAAATATGGCCTTTTGTAGCAACGTGGATGGAACTGGAGAGTGTGATGCTAAGTGAAATAAGCCATACAGAGAAAGACAGATACCATATGGTTTCACTCTTATGTGGATCCTGAGAAACGTAACAGAAACCCATGGGGGAGGGAAAGGAAAAAAAAAAAAAAGAGGTTAGAGTGGGAGAGAGCCAAAGCATAAGAGACTGTTAAAAACTGAGAACAAACTGAGGGTTGATGGGAGGTGGGAGGGAGGAGAGGGTGGGTGATGGGTATTGAGGAGGGCACCTTTTGGGATGAGCACTGGGTGTTGTATGGAAACCAATTTGACAGTAAATTTCATGAAAAAAAATAAATGAAAAGAAAAAAAAAATGAGCTGGGCACTAAGCCAACTGAGCGCCACCCAGGCACCCCTATTTTGAAATCACGACTCACTGAATTTGGTCTTTTCCTAAAGGCTGCATCTTAAATATCTCACCCTTGAGTTGATAAGAAACAGTTTCATTTTTCAGCCCTCCAATTTTTATCTTTCTATATGCCCCGTACATATAGCACATACAACTATTTGTCTTCTGGTCTCATACATTTGTCATAGTAACTTATCATCTGAAGCATGGGCCGGAGTCATGCTTGCAACATTCAACTTCAGGAATCTGCCCCAGTTCTGCTTGTACATCAGCTTCATTTTCTATATTCTAGATTATTATAGGCCATGATTTTCCAAATCTGGTTATGCAACCAGATTTCATGGGTTGACAGTTTCTAACTCCTACAACCTTTTTCTCACCGTTTCTGGCCTCCTCTAACAGCTTCCACAGAAGCTTGCCACTTACCCAAAACACTGCCACACAGTCCAAGTATTGCCTTCCATGCTTCCTTGATTCTGCACTCTCAGACTATATTTATATATTCTTCCAACTTCTGCTAATACACATTGGCTAGGTCCTACTACTGTTTCGGAATTCCTTTCCCTTTAATAAGCACAGCACTTTCTCAGCTGAATTATATTGTACCTTAATGCTAGTTATTGGTTTGGTAGCCAGGGGAGAGGCAGGTAAGGTTAAATTCTGAGATGGGTAGTGCTTGTTTCCTTGCAAATCAGAGACCTCTGCACCTAGATCAAGCAAGAGACATTGAGAGGAAAGCACTGGTGTTTAACATGAAGTATGGGGCTACTTCTAAAGCACATAGAGCTCAGAGGATCTGGAGAGTCAAGTTTTATGAGTGTATTGACCCAGATATCCCAATTCCAATTTGCAGGTTCTCACTTTTTTCTCCACAAGAGTTAGCAGTCCATCCAGGGCTGAGAATTCAACCTCAGAAGCTTTGTTAGTGTTACAGTTAATTCCTGGGTTTGTTCCTATCATTTTTCTGTACTCTAGCTGCAGAAGATGAGTCCCTTTATATGCTACTAAAGAGGCCCCCTGACTGTATGATACTTCTTCCTTGATGAATAATCAATCTCACCCCTTACTGTCTTTTATGAATGCCTCACTAGCCTTCCAAGAGGACCTCTGATTCCTTTGTCCTTGTAATTAAGGCTTCCCTCAATTTCTCAAAATCTTGTGATAATGCACCCATCAGTGAATCCTCCTACAGTTATCTTACCAGTGAAATTTTCAGCAGTTGCACTGCTACAGCATATGCTTTAAATATCTCCAGTGTTCCAGTTTCAATATCTCATCTTATCGTTTCCTTCTTTGAACCACTCCAGGCATCAACCATCTTAGATTGACTTCCTAGAGAGACAAACTCTATGTTGGGTATTTGCATACAGAGAATTTACTGGGGTGCAGAGAATTTACTGCAGGATGAACACTTCTGGAAGAGTAACAGAAACTGGAGCTTCCTTTAGAAGTGCATTCTGTCTTTGTTGTAAAAATTAATTGCAAAGCCAATGGCAAAGGACGAGCCTATAGAGAGAAGAATTGGGAAGACTAATGCAACTTATTGTAACGTAGTATCCAAGGTTGATAAATATAGTTCCTAAAAGAATAATGGTTTCAAATGTATTTGATTATGAAGGCGGAGAGTATGATATTTTGCTGGTTATGAACAGTACATATCACACATTTGTGTGCTTCTCTACAATATGGTTTTTACTTTTAAATGGAGTCCAGAGCAAAAGACTCTCCAGCAGGTCCAAACCGCCTTGCCACCTAAGACTTGTAATCTAGCAGATACCAGTGGTACTCAAAGTGTTGGCAGTAAGTAAAAACCTATAGGGACCTTCTAGAAAGCCCCAAAAGGAGAAGCATAATGCTAAGATTCTGGAGTATAATCATGGTCTCCTTTGGTTATAAAAGCTTATAGAAGCAGCTTCTGGCCTGTACAGTACCTTTTTGAAGATTAATCATGAGACACCAAGTGACTTGAGCTGCCCTCAGGAATGAGTTTAGAAGATCAAAAAGTGGATGTAGTGGGGTCTTTTATTTTTAGGAGAGACTGACAGCATGTTTCTACTTATGATAGCAAGTTGACTCATTTTTTAAACACTTGATTCACTTATGCCAAGTTCTGAAGTTGTATGAGATGTCAATGCAGGTAGAAAAATGCGAGGTGATGCCAAGTAGCAGGAGTGGCTGGTCAGTGCTGTTCCTGGGCCTGCTTCCCGTGAGATTTGTTTCTTACTTTCCCTTCACAGGAAAGCTGACTTTCATGAGTTTCATTTCCCAGGATTTCACTTTAGCTGGCTCCTCCCTAAGTTCAGCCAATGGGCATCATTGGCAAGATACCAGCCCATTGGAAGGAAAGGAAAAGTCAGAGTTTTTCCCCTCCCTGTCTGCCTCAAGTGTTATCTCTGGCAGCAGCTATCCCTCCTCAGCAGCTTTGGCTCCTACTGGACAGTCTCACTGATGAGGCGTTTGAAGCTGGCCCCTAGACCGCAACACCACACCCTCCTTTTGACATTGTAGTAGTGACTTCCTTTTGTTCCTGATCTGTGGATTGTCTTACCATTTCCCATTTGGCTTTTCAGCTCTTTCCTCACCTGTGTAATCACTTCATGCCGTTACATTTTTGGGTTGTAATAAGTGAGGTGGTTTCTGCCTTCCTGGAGAGACTCCTCATGGATAAATAGCCATTGATAAAATATGTTATAAATATTTATTTATTTATTTTTTCAACGTTTTTTATTTATTTTTGGGACAGAGAGAGACAGAGCATGAACGGGGAGGGGCAGAGAGAGAGGGAGACACAGAATCGGAAACAGGCTCCAGGCTCCGAGCCATCAGCCCAGAGCCTGACGCGGGGCTCGAACTCACCGACCGCGAGATCGTGACCTGGCTGAAGTCGGACGCTTAACCGACTGCGCCACCCAGGCGCCCCTAAATATTTATTTTTTAAGAGAGAGAGAGAGAGAGAGTGCATGCTCACACACACGCATGAGCAGAAAGAAGGGCAGAGAGAGAGGGAGAGAGAGAATCCCAAGCAGGCCCCACACAGAGCAGAGACTTACATGGGGTTTGATCTCACAACTGTGAGATCACCACCTGAGCTGAAATCAAGGAATCAGTTTCTTTTTTTTTCTTTTTAGTTTTTTTTTTTGTTTTTATTTTATTTTTGACAGAGAGACAGAGTGTGAGCAGGGGAGGGGCAGAAAGAGAGGGAGACACAGAATTAGAAGCAAACTCCAGGCTCTGAGCTGTCAGCACAAAGCCTGATGCCGGGCTTGAACTCGCGGACTGTGAGATCACAATCTGAGCTGAAGTTGGCTGCCTAACTGACTGAGCCACCCAGGTGTCCCTCAAACAGTCAGATTCTTAACTGACTGAGCTACCCAGGCACCCGAAAATATTTTAGTACCTAGCAACGACGTTCACGATGTAATAAGGGAGCATTCCTGGGCTGAAGGTAAATGTAAGAAAAACTGATCAAATTCTACTTTAAATCTTATAATTTCATTTTCTAGAAATAAAAATTTATTCCTAATTTTAGGCAGAGTACAAGATTTAGAAAGGTATTATTAAATGGTTATAGATACAATGATTAAAGCAGAAAGGTAAGAACATTACAGAATCATGAATTTATACGTGCAAAAGTTAAGTCAAAAACATTCATTCAATTCAAGCACTTCTGTTTTCTTTTTAAAGTTTTCATTCAGTTTTATCTTTGATAAATGCTGTTTCATGTATCTCTGAGCATTGACATGTAATAAGCATATGAAATATTACTTATTAAATATATTACTGTTTAAATAATTTGATAAACTTAGTCATTTCCAAAACTCACAGAGCACTAGTACTGTAGAAATTGCCAATGATCAATTCATATCTATCCTAGAAAATAAGTGTGTAATGCTTATCATCACCTCAAAAATCATGATTTACTGACCACATGCTTTAAGTACCATTTAAAAATAAGCTCATATAAGTAACTCTAGTAAAGAGGTAAACTTTTAGGTATATTTAAACACCTGAAAATACTCATACCACCCAAATTATAAGTGTTCTAATTCAGCTGAAAAATGGAACAGGGAATTCTAGAATTATACTTTAAAGATTCTTTTTAATTATTACTATTTACTGTACTGGGCAGGAGCTGGATACTGATTCTATGATGATGAATAAAATATAATTCCTAAATGAGCCTAAACTAGCAATGTCCTGTTATTCTCTGGGGGGAAAAAATGAAAGGAACCTTAGCAGAGCTGGAAAGTAACCACTATTGGAGAACCTAAACTGAGGTTGTCGAGAGCACTTTCAGAAGCAGCTCATTCATGGAAGCTATGAACTCAGGATTCTCAAAACAAAGAGATGACGCAAAGTATACAGCTTCCACCCAAGACCATCATAATAATAGTTATGGTTATAGGTTATACAACAGTTTTGGACTATTTTTTCGCCAACCAAAACCATCACTAACACTTCATGTTATACCTGAATTAATATTATAGACGGGACCTATTTTCTTGGTTGTGCCTAAAAAGTCTTAGGTTATGGTAATGAAGTGTATTCTAGCTACTTCTTATAGTATTTCTAATTAGTCCTGTTTGTCTCATCATCCTTTAATGTTTATTGTCCAATGTCTCAAATATTTCAACACAGCCACTGTCCTGGCAGATGTTTCAATAAATGATTCAAGGAAAAAATATGAAATTATGTTGACTGGCACAAACTAAAAATCAGATCTTTCCAAAGAAATCCCATCTTCAAGAAGAATCAACAGCAGAGGTGAAAGGGTGAAAGTCTGGTCAATTCTTAATGATACTTTGTAGCTTTGATTGAGAAGAGGGAAAAATAGGGATTGAGAATTTTAAAAGTTCCCATACTCCTAGGAAAAGACTGATGTTTTTTGGCCATGGTAATAAGAAGCCATCAGAACTGATTTGAAGTTCATTCAATCAATAAATAGCTTACTTTATTAAACACACTTTAAAAGCCTGCCAATCAACAATGTCCTTACTTCTGAAGTAGCCAATTAGTAACAAATCTAGCTCAATTAATATACCTCTGAGGACCAACCAAACAACAGTAGTCACACCCAAGTAACCATACTTCTACAGATGACATCAACTCATTCGTGCTTTTGAACATCTGCCAATTCCTGAATTTCATGGTTCCCTAAAACCCTAGGTAAAATTAGTAGCTTGCTGGACTGGAGAGATTTTACTTAATCCCAGGATAACTCCCTTACAATAGTGAGGAAAACATTCAACTTTGTCTTTTTATATTGGATACTGAATGATGGTCTCATTATCCTTTGACATCCTTTAAGTGTCCCTTTTAATAAATGCAAAAACCTTTGGAGACCTTTTGCTTTAATACATCTCCCCAGATGATACAAAAAATAACAATTTAAATTAGCTTTGTTATGTAGAACTAACAGACATTTAGCTTTCAAATAAAAAGTGGTATGGTACTAAATGTTTATCTTTTAAAATGGATAAAAATTTTAAATGATAAAATCATTCATGTCAGTGTTTTAAAGATGAATATTCTGTGGTCACAATCAAGCTAGATTCTATTCTGGTACATTTTTTAAGTAATGGTTTTATGGTTTTTGGTTTTATGGAGTTTTTTATGCTTTTCAATTAAGTGCTTTCACATAGCTATTTTGTAAGATTTTTAAATTTAGTTTATTTAAACAAAACAAAACTAAAACAGTTCACCCATTTCTTCCCTACCTCTGGCAACCACCAATCTCTTCTCTGTATCTACGACCTTATTTCTGTTTTGTTTTGTTCCTTGTTTTTCTATTTGTTTGTCTTTTATTTAGATTCCACATACATAAGTGAAATTATATGGTATTTGCCTTTCTCTGCTGACCTATTTCACTTAGCATAATGCCCTCAAATTCCATCCATGTTGTCACAAATAGCAAGATTTCATTATTTTTTTTTATGGCTGGGTAATATTTCATTATATATAACTACCACGATTTCTTTATCCATTCATTTATCAGTAGACACTTAGATTATTTACATTTCTTAGCTATTGTAAATAATGCTGCAGTGAACACGGGGATGCATGTAGCTTTTTGAGTTAGCATTTTTATTTTCTTCATACACATACTCAGAAGTGGAATTGCTGGATCATATGGTAATTCTATTTTTAATTTTTTTGAGGAGCCTCCATGATATTTTCCATGGTGGCTGTACCAATACACATTCCCACCAATAGACCATGAATGTTCCTTTTTCTCCACATATTTGCCAATACTTGTTATTTTTAGTCTTTTTTATGAGAGCTATTCTCATAGATGTGAGGTGATGATTTCAATGTGGCTTTGATTTGCATTTCCCCAGTGATTAACAGTGTAGAGCATCTTTTCATGTAACTGTTAGCCATCTGAATGTCTTCTTTGGAAAAATGTCTATTAAGATCTTCCGCCCATTTTTAAATAAGATTGTGTTTTTGTTTTTGTTTGTGCTTTTGAGTTGTAGGTTTCCTTTTGTTTACAATAATAGTCAACTTGTTGAAAACATTAATTCATTTTTTGACATAACATAGGCCAAATAACTTGTTGACTAATATTTGGAATGTTATTCTAGTTTGTATTGGTATTATGTAAATAAAAAGTAATAATGTACTATGCAATAGCAAGGTATAAATATATCATTACTATAATGAAGTACCCCAGAAAGGAAGCACATTTTTTTTTAATTTTAGATAAGGATATAGGAGTATTAAATATGTATATAATTTCATATTTTGTTTCTTTCTAGATCAAATATAAAGGAATTAAAGAGATACTATCTTTTTTGGCCAAAAATCTTCCATTAACTGGAAGAACATTTGTTCTATCTCAAAATTCAACTGGTTTAAAGACCAGCAAAGCTTTCATGCCTCTGTTATTTTCTTCTTAAATTTTTTTCCCAGTCAGTATAGTATACCATATATGTAAAAATGCCTTATTCTTTTATTTTCCATGAAAGTCATGCAGTGTTAAAATAGACTTGCATCCCCACTGATTTCACAAACTGTCCAGGTGACCAGAAATAGGGAGCAATAGTCAGAGACAGAGAGAAGCAAAGGCTGGGCCTAAAGAAGAGGAGGGAGCTACTGAGGTCAGAACTTCTTGCGGCTACTCTCTTCCTAATGTGAGCAGAGAGTGAATAGGGAGGCGAAGGGACATAACGGAAAAGGAGGTCCTCAAAAAACAGCAGTATTTCTAAGTACCAATAGAATTAATTGTATCCCATTTGTGTGCAACTAGTAATCATCATGATAATTAAATGATACTTTAATTATCATTATAATTATATATATATATATATATATATATATATATATATATATTCAGTTTTCCCTGAAGGACATTATAATTATCATTATAAAATAAATGAATATTTTACTTTTGTTTTTTTTTCATTTTTCATTTTAATTTTTACTTTAAATTCATACTATTTACTTGTCTTTTAACATTGCACACCATTTCAGAATTTTACTTATTTATTATTTTTATTGATTTATTTAAATTACCTCCTACTTCTGAAGGCAGAATTCACCGCAGTTTACAAAATGTATGGAAAAGATAAAAGACAGTTCATAAAACATAAAGGGTAAAAGTCAGGGAAATACCTGATCCATTTTGAAATATCCAGATTTAAGAAAAATATAGAAACTAAGTTCTACTATCTTTAAATGCTCTTTCTCCAGAACAAAAAAAGAAAAATAAGGAAAATATTATTACCAATACAAACTTTTTGTGTGTCCCTGAGTAAAAACGAATGAATAAATAAAAATTTTTAAGCGAGGAGACAACACTCAATGTAATTTGATAACGGTTTTTATGACAATGCAGAGACATTCCACAGAGGGCTGTTGTCTTTTATCAGCTGTCTGTGTGAAAACTTAAATAATAATGTTAAGACATAGTTCTATTAGACAGGCAGTTCTAATAGAATAGAGATTGTTCTGATGTGGTCCAGACATACAGCTTTGTGATGTTAAAGTTGAGAAAATGTAAGTAATAGTTTAGAAGTCTCTTAGCTTCCCTTTTCATAAATCCTTTGTCTTGGCCATGCCTTGAGCAATATTGATTATTCTAATTTCAAAATTAATACAGGGGACTTTAATTCAATATGTTGATTAAATGCTATTTGTTAAACTTTATTATCTTTCAAAAGTATAAGGCAATAAAAATCTTTACAACCTGAAGGAAGAGACAGACCCAGGGAAGAGACAACAGCAGATAAGAATGGTCAAGAAATTTTTGGAAAATGCAAGTAAATGAAGAACAGCTAACTAACCAAGAAGACCAGAGGAAGCTAAGACTTATGTGCCTATAGAAGGGAGAATGAGGAGAAAGAAACCAGTTTTCCCTGAAGGACACTGCAAAGCACCTAGCATAACAAGAGGCAGGAGCCATAGGGCTCATAGCCAGAGATGGCTAAGAGTTTATACAATAAGCAATTGGGCATTTATGTAAATCCTGACCACTCTATGACATCTAGCCTTCTCAAACATTAGCCTCTCACCCAGCCAGCCAGCCTACTCTGACCTCCCTCTCTCCAAAGACTCAGAATGGGAGAGTTTCAGGGCCGAGAGAGTGAGTAGCTGATTTGTAAACAAAGAAAGCAACTGATGGGTGAACCAAGATTCAGGCTCTTGATATGACCATACCAGAGCAGGGATTCTTGGAGGAGTCGTGAGTTGCAAATTTGTAAATTGCTGCAGTGATTAGGAGAGCACTACAGGGATTTAATGGGTAAGAGTCTCAGATTCCGACATCTTTTCATGAATAAAACTCTTTCACAGTGGAGAATTATCATCCCACATCCCTAAAGATTTTCTGATATCATAGGAGACAATCAAATAGGAAAAAGAAAAAATGTTTAAAACTATATGAATCTAGGACTCAACTGCATTTTGTACATAAACAACACATTTTTTTAACATATAAACACAGTTTATTTTGACACAACTTTAACAAGGACTGAATTTTCAAGGATGTAATTATAAATAGAAGCAAGAAGGAACGTTTTTTGGTTTGGAGATTAACCAAGAGTTTTTCATCATTTCATAAAGATCACATCACTGAGAGCAATGTTGCTCATGGGACTGAAATTGTCAATACTGCTCACCAACACAACTATATGAGTCCGTATTGAAAGCTATCACTTTTAGAAATTCTACAAGTAAGTGCAGGCATCTAAATACCTAATTATGTCCACAGTTGCCATGTCAGACAGTAGCCATGTCTGATAGTTTACATATTGAAATACAAATATTTGTATTATTAAATATGCTCTGCTATTTCTTTTCTTTTTTTTTTAATTTTTTTAATGTTTATTTATTTTTGAGACAGAGAGAGACAGAGCATGAACGGGGGAGGGTCAGAGAGAGAGAGGGAGACACAGAATCTGAAACAGGCTCCAGGCTCTGAGCCGTCAGCACAGAGCCCGACGCGGGGCTCGAACTCACAGACCGTGAGATCATGACCTGAGCCGAAGTCTGACACTTAACCGACTGAGCCACCCAGGCGCCCCATGCTCTGCTGTTTCCTTTTTACATTGTAATTATGGCATTACATTGTTATTGGTGAAATTATATGTATTGATAGGTTAAGTTATACTACTATGCTTTTAATTTCAGGGTAGTAAATGGAGATTTTTAAAATATTTGCTTTGAAAAAAAGTGGTCATTGCATCTAATAATATTGAGAGCCTCTGCCCCAAGATAAACTCACTAGTTGAAAATTCTTTCCCCAAATACAGTGCCCAATCAGGATTTAAGTATTTTATAATTAAATGTAGACTCTCTGTCAACTGTTGTCAGATGTTTGAAGAGAGCCTCTAGCATAAAGAAGACAGATCAAAACAAAATGAAACAAACAAGAACTAGAAAAAAAATTCTGGAGAAAAAATACAACAAGACAAAACAAGTTAATTTTTAAAGGGTGTGTGTGTATGCACACGAGTGTACGTGTTTGTACATATAGCAGCAGTTCCTAAACCGTGTGGTCTGGAGGCTCCAGGAAGTCCCAAGGCCTTTTTAGGAGATCTGCAAGATCAAAGTTATTTTCATAATTGCAGTAAAACATTATTTTCCTTATTCACTCTCATACTCCTTTTCAGAGGTTATACAATATGTGATATCACAACACATTGCATATAGAGGCAGCTATGAGAATCCAACTACCTTATATTAAACAGAAGGAAAAAAGATTTGCAAATATATATAGGCTACTCTTCTCATACATTAGTTTTATTTTAGAAAATATAGTTATGCTTTATAAATAATATTAGTGTTAACATGTAATAGGCTTATTAGTGGTATTTTTAAAAAAATGAATATTTTAATTCTCAGCTTTAATTTATGTTAAATATTAAAGTATAACCTACCTAAATAAAAACTCCTTGAGAGTTTTTGAATTTTTTTTAATTTAAAAATTTGTTTTTAATAATGTAAAATGTTCCTGAGACCAAAAATTTAAGGACTATTGGTATACACTATATAAAGCATACATCACATATACATGTATATATACACATATATACCTCACACACACACACACACACACATATGTACATATACATGTATATATAATACATACACACATATCCACTTAATATTTTAATACAAGATCATGCAATCATGAAATAGCAAAATGTGATAATAGAGAAACAAACCAGAAAAAACTTGTAAAATCCTTATATGTTCAAGAAGGCATAGCTAAAGTTTTTTAACTAAACTACATTGGAAAATGTAATTGCATAAACCATTCAGAATGAATAGCAAAAAGCAAAGTGATAGAAAATAGGAGAGGAGAGTTAAGAAAATTAGAGAATATTTTTGGAAGTTCCAATATCCAGTAGAAAAATTCAAAAAGTAATAAATAAATAAATAAATAAGTAGGAGCAATAATTCAAAGAAACAATATATAAAACTCACAGAACCAAAGGATATAACATGCCAGATTAAGTCCCACATTCAGTAAATGAAAAGAAATATGAATATGCATCATAATGTAATTTTGTAACACTGAGGGCAAGAAGATCTTAAACATTGCAGGAAAAACAAAATGAAAGATCAGAAATTAAAATGGCAACACTGAAACTAGAAGAAAATGGAGAAATTCTGTAGCATTTTGAGTGAAGTACCCTTTACTTCATGCAGGAATCCTATATTAAAACTAGCAATTAAGTGTTTAGCTAAAATAATGACATTTTTAGACAGGAAATATTACCAAAATTTCATCTCCTGTGTGTATTTCTAAGAAAAATTCTAGAGGAACAGGGAGTCAACCAAGAAACCTCAAGGTAATGTATTCAGAAAATAAGGGAAGGACTACAGGAGTGTCACAGTGAATTCCCAAGGTCTGCAGCAGGCATAGAGAAAACCTGGATCTTTAAAGAGAAGCAAGGCACTGAACTCCAGGAAGGTGCCTCAGAAAAAAATAATTGAACCTGTAGACTTTCACTGACTGGGCACAAAATTGTAGTTGCGAGGATATTTAAGATTGTGACGACAAAATTGCCATATATAGAAAGCTAATCACATTTAGCAACGAGAGAATTATTCACCAAAAATGAAAGGTTGAAAAGAAAGAAAAACTAATCTTAGTACACTCTCTTGACTTATTTGGGCAATAAATTAATAACAACAACAACAACAAAAGGAGTTGTGCCCTTTCACGTTTATTTTTGTCAAAGTCTTGTGAACTTTCTGAATAATAGAAATGCAGATGAGGTCTAAAGATAGTCATAAAAACAACTAACATAAGTGCCTGGAGACTTAGATTCAAACATGCACCAATTCATGTCTATGAATTTCAGACCATTTTAAATGAAAGTAGAAAGGTGTAATTTCATATTTATGAAATTAAAATAAAATTTCACATACTCTTTTATAGTATAATAATGATACTTCATACTTTTAATCAGACAATCTGAAGCACTCTATAAACATTAGCAAATTAAGTCTCACAATACCCCATGCAGTAGTTAAGAATAATCATTCATTATATACTCAATAGTTAAATTGAGACATCAAGAGATTAAGTGATTTATCTCAAGATCATACATTCCTTGAGTTCTAGAGAGAAAAGTAGCCTACAATTTTCCATGTCTTTTGGTATAGTTCTCAATTTTCTCTTGCCAATTGTATTGCAATAAACAATATGCTGTTTTCTCTATTTACTGTCATTATCTAAATTGCAGGATAACATGGCCACCTTGTTGGCTCATGAATTCTCCATTTTTCCCCTTTGGAGGATATAAGACAAACCCCCTCTTTATCAAATTTCCCTTTTCAGTTCTTTCCCAGTGCATTTCTCAACAAAAGTTTTTCAGTATAAGCATATTACCAGAATAACACCTTTATTTAATAATTCATGCTTTCAAAAATACATTCAATATTAATTAAACAAATATTTATTAAGTTGTTTTATATGTCACACACTATATATTTGATTCCTGCCATCACAGATTGTAGTGTCTACCAGGAAAGACAAGAAATTAATAAAGGAATTATAGTGAAGTCAACCAGACTACTACGAAAAGAGGTGGGTAGAAACAAGGCTGTAGAAGTAAAACTAACATCATGTTATGCCACGTTAAGGAATTTAGATTTTTCTAAAACCAGTGGAAATCTCTGAGTAGTTTTAAGCAAGAAATCTTGTTTCGTTATGAAATACCACTCTCACTGCCATGTGGGTAGAGTGGGTTAGAAACCAGCAAGACTACAGGCAGGAAGACAAATTAGGAGTCTCACCTGAGGGCCAGGGTAGAGATAATGGTAGCCATTAGTGATGTAGAAGAAAGAGAAATGACAATGGAGAAAAAGAAAAAGACATAACATGTATGAAGAAATGAAATCAGAGTGATTTTGACTTTATGTGAGGATAAATAGAAAAAAAAAAAGAGACAGGAAGAGAAAGCACAGAAGATTTCCAACTGTCATAGAGTAAGAGACTATTTAAGAAAATGGAAGCTTCTACCTTTGAGTGTAAAACAAAAGTTAGTTTTGTGGAGTTCAGAAAATAAGATGAAATTGAAATGCTAGACAAAAACATAGAAGATGGAAGGGAGGAATATTGGAGTTAAACTTTTTCACATTATTTGGGAATAGACTAAAGACAAAATAAATAACTTTAGACTTCAAACATGACAAAAAATTAAATCATTAAAATAATAAAATAAAATGATTAAGTTTTAGGCCACAATTTATATATAATCAAAATTTTTAGATTTCTTTACACTGTCACCAACAGAAAGAGGTTATTATATTCTTTTCAGGCATACATGAAAATTGACTATCTGCTATGTAAACTCAATAAAATACTCCAACACAAAAAATTCAAAGAGATAGCATAGTAGAAACAAAGTTGAAGAAAGAAAACCATAAAGACTCAGATTAAAAATTCATAAAATGAGAAACAAATGTTTAAGTAAACCAAAAACCAGTGGAGTTGATCATCAAAACCAGCAGGTATTTCTTTGAAGATACTAGTAAAATGCTGAAAAACCTCTAAGACTGATTTAGAAAACCAGAGACAATAATTGTATGTCTCTATTTTTTTTGTTTCATTTTAGAAACGATGTGGCTATTGTAATTCTTCTGTGATAGGACTTTTAAGTTTTTCTGCAGTTTAGTCAAGCCAGCTTAAGGATGAGTGTCTCTAGTGTTTATATTCTTATCATAGGCAACAATATTAGCTCATCTCAATCCAGAAACCAGGGTCCAACAGATGCAGAAAAAAAAAAATGAGATCTGTAAGGTAGAAACACAGAAGGAGCATACTCTGACACTCACTGAGTCACCAGGGAAAAGTAAATTTCTAAAAAACAAAATACTGCCTCTCTGACACAAAGGATTAGCAAACTTTAGCAGTATCCTATATCATAAAGGCATGCCAAAGCATACCAGAGTGTTATAATTGTATTACTCTTTCTTGCAAAAGTTCAATTCCTTCTCACAAAACATAAAGCATAGAGACAAGAGTATAATTGTTCAAATGCTTACATGTACTTTGCATTAGATTCCCTCCCCTTTTCCAAGGTTATAGGCAAAAACATTCAGTATTTCTATACGATGCCCTTATCTCTTTTTTTTTTATCCTCCCAATTTCTATTCCTCCACTTCTAAGAATTTGTAACACAGGGGCTGAGAAGGAGTAATGAAACCCAAAGGGCCTGGGCAAGGTGATATTACTGCAGGGGTCAGCAACTTTTCCTGAAAAAGACCAGTTTGTAATTATTTTAGATTTTGTGTGCTATACAGTGTTCATTGGGACTACTCAACTCTGCCATTGTAGTACAAAAGCAGCCTTAGACAATAGGTAAACAAATGGGTGTGATTGTGCTAAAAAAGAAAAGTACTTACAAAACAGGTGATGGGAAAGATTTAGCCCATAGTCCCCAGTTTGCCAGTCCATGGGCCACAGTTTGTTTTAGAGGAACCAGAAAGTGGTATGGTTTTTAGACACAAACAAAAAAAAATATCTTCTTTCTCTAAACATCTGAGATCATTTTTTTTATTAAAGACAAAAGCTTTATTCCAAAATGGTAGAGAATATTTGAATTGCTAATATCCCAGAAAGGTACTGTGACTAATAACCAAGCATTTTCTGAAAGAAGACTTCCATGTTTGAGAAAGGATGCATCTCAAAAAAATATATCCCAAAAAGCTGGGGGAAGAGACTCATAAATGATGAAACAGCACTCGAACAGGGGAGACTCAGGAGAAAAAGTCTGGTTAGTGCACACTGTGGTCAAAATTCAGGACACCAATAAATGATGCAAGGTTGGACAAAAGCTCTAATCAAAATAAAATCTCAGAGCCAAGTAATTTATAATTTCAAACTCTTCTTTTCAGCTTGCTTTCACACATATCCCCTTCTTATAAATATTTAACCCAACTGAGACACCCAACCCAAGAGACTTGACTTTTCCCTGTGTTACCCTCTTCCTATCTTCACTCCCCTGCTTTGCCTGTTTGGGTAGCTTGGGCTAACAGAATGATCATCCTTCTGCATATGAATTTTCTTTCCCTTGCCCCTTTTTCCTTACATATGTTTAGCTGGCCCATCCACAGTCTGAGTTAAATCTAACTCCTAACCTATTTTTTGTGTTTATCCAAGTTTCTAATGATGACAGGTCTCACTTTAAATTTATGAAAGCAAACTTCAAATGAGTTTTTCATGCTGTCCAGTAACCCTTCTATATTCTGCAGTCAGTTCACTCTTCATCTATAATGGCATGAGATGCCCTTTACTTTGCATCCAAACTTCTGACAGCCTATATCAGTTTACTATGGATGTGTAATGAATTACCACAAACTTAGTGACTTAAAGCAACACAAAGTTATCATCTCACTGTTTTATAATTAAAGCTTCAGGTGTGGTTTGTCTAGACACTCTATTCAGGATCTCACCAGACTGGTATCAGGGTATTAGCCAGGGCTGAGGCTCTCTCCCGAGACTGGAGGCATCTTCCAAGCTTGCTGGTTGTTGAAAGAATTCATTTCCTTGTGGTTGTAGGATGGAGGTCCCCATTTTAGTGCTGACTGTTGGCCAAGGACTACACTCTAAACTCCTAGAGGCCACCCACAGTTCCTTGCCAAGTGTTCCGTAGGCAGTTCACAAAATAGATGTTTGTTTTTTTGAGGCCAGCCAGCTACATCCCTCTGATTTTCTCTTCTAAGATAAAATAGATTTTTTTTCTTTTACACAGCTAGCCTTATTAGGTCAGGTCCACTCTTTTGCCATATAACAATATAATCATAGGAGTGATATTTCTTCATACCATAGGTTCTATTAATGCTCAAAGAGGAGCATATTATGCAAGTAAAGATCATTGAGAGCCATCTTACAATTCTGTCTACCATACTTCTCTTCTTCACTCCTGCTGACAGTTTTACTTCTTAATTTATTAATAAAAATAAATACCTCAGAAAAAAACTTTACCCTTCCACTGTTAAGCCTACCAGCCTACTTTAATATAAACCCTTCCTATACGTTGCTTTTACGCCTATAACTATGGAGGAATTGCCCATTCTCCTATCTAAGGGAAATTTCATCTTTTGTATATTAGACCTTATCTCAACTTGTCTACTAATGGTTTTTGCTATTCTAATTATTCCTGTTTTCTCCTGTGTCATCTGTTTTATTCCCCCTTGAACTAAATCCCCCTTCCCATGTATAAACAATCTGTAATATAGCCCATCTATAAACAAAACCTCTCTTTTGATTCATATTCCCTTCCAACCATGACCCCATTTCTCCACTTCCATTTAGAGCAGAATCTCTAATCTTAGTTCTCTCATCTTGCTCACCTACCATTCTCCCTAGAACTTACTTAAATTCAGCTTTTCTTCCTACCACTCTCATCAAAGGCATTAATAAAATCGTTTTGCCAAATATACTGATCAATTTTCAGTTTTTAAATATGTGAACTCTCATTGCATTTGTCATAGTTGATCACTTCACCCTTATTATATACTTTCATCTCTTGGGTTTCTGGATACCATTTGGCCTTGTTTGTTTGCTTGTTTGTTTGTTTTGTTTTGTTTTTCATTGATGGTTCCTTCAGAATCCTTTGTGACTCTTTCCTTCTTGTCCAGACCTCTAAATGTTGTATTGGTTATATATTGCTATGACAATGCTCATAAGATACCACCCTAAAATTCAGTGTCTGTCAACAATAAACACTTATATGTCACTTGTCTGTGGGATTCAGCCAATCTATACTGAACTCAACTGGGCTCACTCATGCACCTTGGGTTGACCCTGTATCTCTATCCTCCTGGGACAAGAGGTATCTGTGCATATTTTCTCATGCTAAGGGTACAATGTAAGGGTAGAATATAGTAGCAAAGCAGAAATGTACTTTTTCAAGCTTCTGTTTCAATCACAACTGCCTATGCATCCCATAGGTCAAAGAAAGTTTTGGGCCTAGAGTCAGCATGTGATAGCCCAAATATATGGCAAAGAGCATGCGTAAAGGGATGGGAAAAAATGTGGGACCTTTATTTTTTTAAGTGTATTTATTTATTTTGAAAGAGAAGGGGCACCTGAGTGGCTCAGTCGGTTAAGCATCCGACAGCAGCTCAGATCATGATCTCACATTTTGTGAATTCGAGCCCCGCATCAGGCTCTGTGCATCTTGACAGCTCGGAGCCTGGAGCCTGCTTCGGATTCTGTGTCTCCCTCTCTCTCTACCCTTTCCCCGTTCCCACTCTGTCTCTCTCTCGCTCCCTCAAAAATAAATAAACACTAAAAAAAAAAAAAAGAAGAAAAAGCCCAAGTGGGGGAGGGGCAGAGAGAGTGAAGGAGAAAGAGGATCCCAAGCAGGCTCGGTGCTGTCAGTGCAAAGCCTGATATGGAGCTCCATCTCATGAATTCTGAGATCATGATCTGAACCAACATTGGATGCTTAACTGACTGAGCCACCCAGATGTGGGGTCTTTAGTGCAGTCGATCAGCCACACCAGGCTTCATCTTCATACCTCTTTTCTTCTGTATCTGTGCTAACCACTTAGGTGATTGTATCAAATTCCATTACTTTAAATATCACCTCTATTGTTGACTCCCAATATAAATTCATATCTCCATCCCTGAGCTCCTTCCTGAACTCCGTACTAGTTTATTCAGTATTTACTTGACACATCACTCTACTTGGGTATCTAACAAATGTCCCATATATAACAGACCCCAAACCAAACATTTCATTTTTCTACTTAAACCTACCCCTGCTTCATTTTCCATCTTTGTGCATGGCATCATCTTTAACTCATTTGCTCAGGCCAAAAACATTGAAGTCATTATTGGCTTCTCCCTCTTATACATTTACAAGCAATCTATCAACAAATCCTTCTGACTCCACTTTAAAAATCTATTTTTTATCTAATGTCTTACCAGCTTCATTGCTACCATCTCACCACCTCAGCTAAGACACCTTCCTCTCTCATCTAAATGGCAATCACTCCTATCCAAGAGGTTTTCCTGCTTCTGCTTCTGCCCTGCTACAAGGCATTTCCATTTATCACCCAGTATGATGTCTCTAAACATCATAAATAAAGTGTATCATTTAACTAACTCTCCTGCATAAAATCATCAAATAGTTCCCTTTCATTCACACCGCAACTAAAGGACAAAATTCATCAATGACATCTAGACTAAATGATATAAATCCCTATGTGAGCTTGCATTGGTCTAACTCTCCAACATTGCCTGAGCTTTCTTTCTCTTACTAATTCCATTTCACCTACCATGACATCTTTACTACTCTTCAAAACCAATAAAAAATCCCACCTTATGTTCTTTTCAGTTCTGCAAAAAAAAAAAAAAAAAAAAAATACCCTTCCCTGAGATATATGTAAGATCTCTTTCTTACCTTCACTGAAGTTTCTGTTCAAATACCATCTCTTCAAAGAGACATCCCCTTAGCCATACCATCTAAATTAGAAGCCCCAGTATTTACTATGCTATTATTTGGCTCTGTGTTTATCTATACTCCTACCCACTACTTAATATCTTACTATTTATTTGTGCTTAATGTTTATATTCCACAACAAAATAAGACCTCATGATAGCAGCCACTTCATCTGTTTTATTCAGTGCTGTGTCCCCTATGAATAGAACAGTGATTGATACATGGGAGTACTCAAAAATATTTATTGAATGTTGAATGCTAAATAATTTAGAGAACATTGAACAGATAATCTTTTTCATCCGTGGGACATCTATATAACCCCTCTTTATTCACACTATTGATCCTGTTGGTTGTAAGTAACTGTAGTATGTAAGCATTAAAGATTAATTAAAATTAATAATATAATTAAGGAATAAAGCTCTTATAAACATTTTACTACAAACATGTTTTTATATGTTTCCTAGCATATATGTACAAGAATGTTTTCTTAGAAGTGAAATTTCTGGGTTATAGGATATGTGCATGCTCAGGTTTAGAATAATGCCACATTGCTTTCCAGGTGATCAACAAAGGAGTAGATAAGTGAAGTTTATTCATGA
>NC_080789.1:92233170-92290670 GCF_028018385.1 Neofelis nebulosa
TCAGTCTGGTTAATTAAGCTCTGTCTTCTTTTACCCTCCTCCCCACCCAAACAAAATCTGCCTTTTTTTTTTTTAAAGGCCACTTAAGACTTTATCTACTGATTAAGCAAACAGGTTCTAGCCTAAGTAGAATGATCTTAGAAGACTTAAGCAGAATAGTTTTTGCTATTAAAGGGAACATACTTTAAAAGCTTCATTTGGAAGTGTCATATATAGGTCAACTTTGGCATACCCAGATTTTCCTCTTTCTGAAGTAATTGAAGAAAACATTGGATAATCCAGAGCAAGAAATAATACAAATATTGTGTATGTGTGTGTGTGTAAGCGCTTAATTTTTAACATGAACGTATTTCAGGTAGTAATATGTGATGCTTCTAAGTTGATAGTACTGGCTCTTTCTCAACCACAAGAACTGGAAAATTTGCAAATGAGGAACTATATACCCGATGAGAAAAATTCGGTTAGAAGATGAAAGATCTCAGGTATCCTTATGAAAGCCTGTAAATGTTCAAAATATACATGAAAGTCTATATTCACTAATATAGCACAGTAAAGGAAAACAAAACAAAGGGCCTGCCAATTGCCAAGTACCAATGTATATTTCTTAAATTAATGTTAATGAATACTGTTTAACCAATTTCAATTTACTTGCCTTTGAGGACCACATTCATTTTATGTTTTTATTTCATCTCTATTTCAACAATACACTCATAAATTTTCAATTTTGTTGTGGGTAGCATTTGTAACAGTAGACATTTTCACCATTTTTGTCTTCACCAACATTTATTGACTCTAATTGTAGAATTTGAAGTCCACACTGTTTCCTATTACAGTCCTAGAGATAATGGCTTCACTCCCTATGTCAGATTTCTCAGGTGTGTCTCCCTCCTCTAGAACACAAAGAGATTATCCTTGCTGAGTCACTTCAGGCCTAAACATGTTCCAGCTCTCTTGGACATCTCAGTTTCCCCACCTAAATCGTATGGGACATTATGGGTATCCTCTCCCACGACTGCCTTTATCCCAAACTCTACTTTCTAAAAGTCTTATCTACTTGGTTATTTGCTTTATTGGTTTTATCTTGATTCCAATCTTTCCTCATTTTCTATTTGTCATCAACAGAAGTGAGTTACAGTTCATAGATATAGGAATTGGAATTCCTAAAAATGGAGAATTCCAGACAAGCGTAAATCTTAAATTCAAAGCTTTCTAGCAAGGAAAACACATGTGACTTGGGAGGGATTGCTGAGCATACGATTCCAGTGATTCAAAAATAACTAAGAAGAATACTTTTCCTAATTTAAACCTGGGATTGTAGCAACAGATTTCAAGAAAAGTAGAAGTTTATTGGCTAGGATTTTACCACAGATAACCCACCTGATGATGTTTGAGTGCTTCCTTTCCACTCCCTCAGCCACCCCCCGCCCCAGATGGCTGTGCAGACAACCAGGATTTCCTGAACAACCACATATAATATTTAGAATTTTCACACAAGTACATTTATAATAGTTTAAAACATGCTCATGGGGAGTTGACACAATTCAGATCCCGTTACTACCCCTACACCTTTTTCAATGTGTACAAAGTTATTCTCATATTCACCACAATTCTTAATCTGCTTTCACTGATGGCAAACATTTATAACTACTTACTTTTTAGTTGACAGACATTAATGTGAAGTATGGGTCAATCTTCAATTAACAGGGATTCTACCCATGTTACAATAACAGTAATTATGTAATTTTTGAGGCTAGATCCAACACACCTGAGATTGGTCCACACAAATCAGAGTCAAGATGCAGCCACAACGACCTCCTCTCTGTGAATTTTAAAAATAAACAGACTTCAATATTCCTCATTTTAAGTTCAGAGAGAGAGAGAGAGAAACAGCCAGAATTATAATAGTAATACTTAAATTTTCAGGATCACATTATGATCATTCCTAGGGTATGGATTTTATCCTAATGATCCAAGATGGCAACTAGAGTTCCAGTTATCAAATATGAGTTCATGAAGTGGGACAAAAGAAGAATAAATAATGCACATACTCTTATCGTTTAAATGGTGGACCAAACCATTTTGCAACTACCGTATCTGCCATGTTTTGATATAGTTAACATGCAGATGAGCCTTGAATTTGTGAATCAGCTTTAACTTGTAGCAAATTTCCAGAAGCAATATTTTCACCACATTTTCAAGTCAATACCAAAACTTAGTGATGAATTGAATTGCATTTGATAGGTACCCCGTATTGGTGCTACACACCCAAAATATTTTCTTTTATTTAGTCATTTTATAATCCATTTTCTTTCATGATTCACTGTCCTTTGGAGTTATAACTATTAAATTATTCATTATATGACCTTGCTCAACATTTATTATCTTCTCACCAATTTTTTAAATTATTCTTTTTTCTTCTTTATAATAATGTGCCTTTCCAGAGCACCCTCAGTTAAACATCCAGCTCTTGATTACGGCTCAAGTCATGATCTCAGGTTTGTGAGATTGAGCCATATGTAGGGCTCTGCACTGAAATTCTCTCTCCCTCTCTGTCTGGCCCTCCCCCATTCTCTCTCTTAAAATAAACATTTAAAAATATAATGTACTTTTCCAACTAACACTTTAACTCATCGCCTTTTCACATATCAGATATGATACATCTCAAAACAAAGCACAAGTAAAACAAGCATATTCCTGACTAATAAATCATCCTATGACCTATGTTAAAATAACTATGCATGACCACTCACCATATCTACTGTTGAATAGTTATCTTTTATTCTCTAAGGCATAGCTTTGTTCAAGTGAGAGAAAGTTTGTAAGTTGAAATTTCATGGGTAATTTTTTTTTACTTAAAAATTTTAAATGGTGGCATTAATAAGAAATGTTTTTGTCTGCAGTATTGGAAAAGCCAAGCAAGAAAGGCTTTAGCATTGCAAGAAGTCTAGAATAAGTTGAGGTGTAGCTGTTCAATGATGCCATCAATTACCCAAGATCTTCATGTCTTTCTGTTCTACTAGCCTTAGCACATTGATCTTTTATGTACATCTTGCTGCCTAGCCTCATAGTGACAGTATGGTTGCTGCAGCTCCATTCATCATGTCCAAATCAAGGTAGGGAGAAGGAAAGAGAGTATGAAGCAATAAGATCTGTCCCTTTTTATTAGGAAAAAAGCAAACAAACAGATCTCTGTTTATGTCTCATTGTCTTAAAATGTGTAGCATGGTTACTTCTACTTGTAAGGTAGGCTGAGAAAAAATATACTATTTCTAACATCTATATTGACAAAAGAGATGGAAAGTGAAGTTGCCCTAGCTAATCAAAAAAATCCTTCCACAATAATATTTAAGGTACTATCATAATTAATCTGTCAGAAACACCACAAAATTTACGTGCCTTAATAGTATTATTACACAATTTAATCACTGTGTTAAATCTTTACTTATCACTCTATAATGGATGATTTTGCACTGACAGAAGCTTACATTGTGCTTTGTCTGGTCTATATATGCTACATTAAAGTACTCATTTTAAAGTTTTATGTGTGCAGATATATGCAGGCTAAATTGGGGAGGGGATGGGAGGTATAGGAGGAATACCATGGAAGAGCTACAAACTTAGCGGACAATGCTAAAATTACCTGAATTTTATATGTATGCAAAGATAGAACAAGTTTTAATCTAAAACCTCCATAAAAATTGCTTAACCTAGTAGCTTTTGTTAATATATTGGTTATCAGTGATGTATTCCAACTTTGTATAGACTATGTTTAAATGTAAACACTTTGAAGGTAGTAATTACTACCTAAATTTTGGTGAGGGTAAAGGATCACTAACTCAAAACCTGTGCCTCAATAGATTTTGTGAGTTAGCATATTTGTTAAGATGATATTTTAACATTCTCAGTCATTCATACTGGCTTGTTAAGGAAAACTTTGTTATTGAGTAATCTGCTAAATCACTTTATTTGTAGTTGGTGCCTTTTGCGATCATTGTTACATAATTTATCTTGATATTGACACATTTTTTTAATTTGCATTTGACATAAATCCAGAATCCAGGAGAACTAGTAATATGAGTGTTGGTATGAGAATAACAATATACAAATACAAAAACAGCTTAAAAGAAACTTTCTATGAATGGAATTTGGAAATTGTTGTTACTTGCAGGATTTAATCAGTTGCAAAAACAGAATGACTAGATTGCTTGACACAACTCTGGGATGATAGTAAGACCATGATGGAAATATCCAGATAATAAATAGGAATAAATTATTATAAGGATGTGTAGTGCATGCATATGTTTCTCACTTGGTAATTTTTAGATAAACTCATTACTGCTGTTCTTACTCAGTTTTATTACTTGAGATTTGAGATAACCAATTACCAATCATAAGCCCACTTCTAAAATGTTATGAGAGGGGCGCCTGGGTGGCGCAGTCGGTTAAGCGTCCGACTTCAGCCAGGTCACGATCTCGCGGTCCGTGAGTTCGAGCCCCGCGTCAGGCTCTGGGCCGATGGCTCGGAGCCTGGAGCCTGTTTCCGATTCTGTGTCTCCCTCTCTCTCTGCCCCTCCCCCGTTCATGCTCTGTCTCTCTCTGTCCCAAAATAAATTAAAAAAATAAATAAATAAATAAAATAAAATGTTATGAGATCTGTAGATGCAACTTCTATGTTATTATATCAAACTAAATGTGAACTGAGGGGCGCCTGGGTGGCGCAGTCGGTTAAGCGTCCGACTTCAGCCAGGTCACGATCTCACAGTCTGTGAGTTCGAGCCCCGCGTCAGGCTCTGGGCTGATGGCTCGGAGCCTGGAGCCTGTTTCCGATTCTGTGTCTCCCTCTCTCTCTGCTCCTCCCCGTTCATGCTCTGTCTCTCTCTGTCCCAAAAATAAATTAAAAAACGTTGAAAAAAAAAATTTTTAAATGTGAACTGAGTTGCATTGGGTGACTTCTCATCATATCGACAACTTTTATCAACAGGGATCAGGTAAAGTAGAGAATTCAGCGGAATTTTCAGTGTTCACTAGAGTACCATATATCACATTACTCTAATGAAATAAAATTCGTTCTACATTTATAAACCATTTTGCCTCCTTTTGTAGATTTAACCAATCATTAAAAGCAAAAATATTCCTTAATATTTTTCCTGGGGAAATGACTTATGATAGTAATATATAAAAGTGCTAAGGTTTCTCTATTTAAACATCACATTTTGATTTTTTGTTGTCAACCATCCTCCTGCTTCATTCAAATTGGGAGACACCTTTACATACATACATCTTCCAAGAACCCCAAGAGAAATAGGAAATACAGCCTGAGTTGGGAAGAACCTATAAGTACAATGGATTTAGGTTATATTCATCAATGTACGCTACCAAAAAGTTAATAATTACAGCTGAAACTCACCATATAAACAACAGATGTACATTCAAAATAGGAATAAAGAGAAGCAGATGTGGGTGGATAGTTCCCAAGGTGACAGCACCAAATGGTTGGAAGCCACCTTGACATTAATGAAAGTCATAGCAGATGCTAATATAGAGCAACTAGAAAAGTTGCCAAAATTTATTGAAGGTAAGAGCTAATACTAATAATGGACAAGTAATAACCATTTCCTTTAGAAGACTTACTAGAAGTAAGTGAACTTACTAGAAGTAAGTGAACTAGAAGTAATGAGAACAGTAAAGAGATACAAGATACAGATTTATGTACCCAGAAATCTCTATATGTTATACTATTCTCTATGTGATATAATGATGTTATATTTGCAATCCTATATTTGTCCTTCTTTTTCACAAATTAATGTTTTTCTGTTTCCTTGTGAAATTATTTTAAAAATCTAAAACTTGTTTTATTGACCTGACATCTAGACAAAGAAAAGTAAGGTGAGCAAAGTACCCTAACTTTTAGGTATACTGTTGACTATATGCTATCTAGAAAATAGAGGACTATAACTACACAGAGAGTTACAGTCTAGGAAAGAAAAGAAGCAAAATAAAGTGTAAATAAAATGCTTATCCCAATATCTGGTGCATTAATAATAACAAATACTAAGATAAAGAGAAAAGTGAGAATTACTGGCAGTTCCCCACATAAACTCTCCTTGGACTCTTCTGATGAGTTGGAAAGGCAAGGCGTCTAAGGTAGAACTCAAGAAATAATCATACAAAATTATGACTTTCCAATTATCTAAAAAACCCAAAAAAGAGTGAGAAATAAATCAAACTGATCTCAATAATGATTTTTTAGAAAGGTCAACTGAGATGTAATTGACATACAATAAACTACCTAGTTAAAGTGTTTAATTTTATAAGGTTTGATAGATATTCCCACCATTATCAAAACATTATCAAACCATTATCAAAACCATTATCAGAAAGAAAGAAAGAAAGAAAGAAAGAAAGAAAGAAAGAAAGAAAGAAAGAAAGAAAGAAAGAAAGAAAAAAAGAAAAAAAGAAAAAGAAAAGAAAACCTATCATTCCTCGTGCCCCTTTTAAGCACTCCCTCCCAATCTTTCTCATCCCCAGGCAACCATGTATGTTTTCTGCCATCATAGGTTTAGTTTTGATCTTCAATTTTTTTACAAATGGAATCATACAATAGATACTGGTTTTTGTTTGGCTTCTTTCACTCAGTGTAATTATTTTGAGATTTATCCATGTTGCATGTGTTCATTCCTTTTTATTGTTGACTAAATATCATTGAATGATAATATCACAAGTTGTTTGTCCATTTACCTATTGATGGACGTTTCAGTTGTTTCTAGTTTGGCACTATATAGATAAAGATCCTATGAATATTAATGTACAAGTGTTTAGACATAAGTTTTTGTTTCTCCTGGGCAAATATCTAGGAGTGGAATGACCAGGTCATATGGGCAATATGTTAAACTGTTTTTTCTTCCTTGTGAAAACTCTTAGAATTTACTCTTTAACAAAAATTTTCATATATACCATACAGCAGTATTAACTACAGTCACGTCATACATTATATTCCTAATACTTTTTTTTAATTTAAATTCAAGTTAGATACATTCAACTTTTTAACAAAATGTCAAACCAGTTTCCACAGTCATTTTGCCAATTTATATTCCTCCCAGTACTGTATGAGAATCCCAGTGTTTCATAGCCTCACCAACCCTTAGTATGGTCAGTCTTTTTAATGTTATTCATTTTAGTGTATATAAATAATGATATTTCATAATGGTTTTAATTTCCATTTTTCTAATAAGTAATGATATTGAGCATCTTTTCATATGCTTATCATCTACATATCTTCTTTCGTAAGATTGCCATCCCATCTTTTGTTTAAATGTTTGGGTTATTTATATCCTTATTATTGGGCTATAAGAGTTCTATCTATAGTCTAGATATAAATTCTTTATCAGAGAGACATTTTCCAAATATTTCCTTCTAGTTTCTATCTTATTTTTCATTCTCTTAACAATGTCTTTTGAAACACAGATCTTTTTTATTGTGATGAAGTCTAAAACTTAACATTATTTTTCTTTAACGAGTTGTTTTTGCTGTTGTATTTAAGAGCTATTTGCCTATTCCAAAATCAAAATTTTTTCTCCTGTTTTCTTCCAGAATTTTTACCATTTTAGGTCTATAATTAATTTTGAGTTAATTTTTATATCTGGTACTAGGTATTGATTGAAGTTTGTGTTTTTGCATATGAATATCCAATTACTTTAAACACCATTTGCTGAGAAGACTCTACTTCTGTTAAATTGCCTTTGCGTCTTTGTCAAAAACGAGTTCTTATGTGTGTCAGTCTCTTAAAAAATTCCTTATTCTGGGGCGCCTGGGTGGCGCAGTCGGTTAAGCGTCCGACTTCAGCCAGGTCACGATCTCGCGGTCCGTGAGTTTGAGCCCCGCGTCAGGCTCTGTGCTGACGGCTCAGAGCCTGGAGCCTGTTTCCGCTTCTGTGCCTCCCTCTCTCTCTGCCCCTCCCCCGTTCATGCTCTGTCTCTCTCTGTCCCAAAAATAAATAAAAAACGTTGAAAAAAAAATTTAAAAAAATTCCTTATTCTGTTTCATTGATCCATTTGCCTATCGGTATATCACTGTAACAGCATCTGGATTATGGGAGCTTTATAAAAAGCCTTGAAATGAAGTAATGTTACTCTTCCAACTTTGATTTTCTGTTTTTTTTTTTAAGTTTATTTATTTTGAGAGAGAGAGAGACAGAAACAGAGACAGTGAGTGGGGAGAGGCAGAGAGAGAGAAAGGGGAAGTGAGAGAATCCCATGCAGGCTCCCTGCTGTCAGTGCAGAGCTCAATGCAGGGCTCCAGCCATGAGATCATGACCTAAGCCAAAACAAAAATGGGACACTTAACCAACTGGGCCACCCACATGCCTTGATTTTCTTTTTCAAAACTGTTTTGGCTGTTTAAACCCCTTTATATTTCCATTTACACTTTATTTTTTTTAAGTTTATTTATATTTATTTTGAGAGAGAGAGGTAAGGGTCAGATAGAGAAAAAAAGAAAGAGAATCCCAAGCAGCTTCCGCACCACCGATGCAGAGCCCAACAAGGGGTTAGAATTCACAAACCATGAAATCACAACCTGAGCCGAAAGCAAGAGTCGGATGCTTAAACCAACTGAGACGCCTGGGCACCCTCCATTTAAACTTTAAAATTAGCTTGTTAACTTCTCCAAAAGCATTTGGTGGGATTTTGATTCGGTGCTGAATCAAGAGATCAATTTGGGCCAAATTGACATCTTAGCAATATTGTGTCTCCTGATCCATGACTATGATGTATCTTTTTGATTATTTAGGTGTTCTTTAACTTCTTTCAGCACTGATTTATAGTTTTCAGTTTTCAGGTCTTACACACATTTTGTCACCTTCACCCCAAAGTATTTCAATGTTTATGTTATTAAAAATGGTAATTTCAAATTTTCATTTTTGATTGTTGCTAGTATATATAAATACCATTAATTTCTGTATGTTGTGCCCTACAACCTGACTTAATAGCTCTATTAACATTTTGATAAATTTAATCAGATTTTTAAATGGAGGATCATGTTGTCTATGAATAGAGTATTATGTCTAACTTTCTAATCTGGATTCCTTATATTTTTGCGGGTTGACTTAAAATATAGGTTAGAACTTCCCTTGAAAACTTGAATAAAGCAGTTAGAGTGAATATCCAGTCATGTTGCTGATCTTAGGGAAAATGCATTCAATCTTTCACCATTAGGTGTAATGTTAGTGTGAGTTTTTTATAAGTGGCCTTTATCAGGTTGAGGAAGTTCCTTGTGTTCACACAAGGAGTGTGAGAGTTTTTGTTAGAAATGAATGTTGAAGTTTGTCAAATGTTTTTCTGCATTTATTGAGATGGCAATTTGTTTTCTTTTGCTTTTTCAGTCTATTAACATTTTGAATGCAATGCCTTACATTGATTTTTTTTCAAATATTAAATACTTAGAATAAAACCCATTTGGTCATGAGGTATTTATCTTCTTAAATAGTATAGAATTTGGTTTACTAAAATCCTGTTTAACATATTCACATCTATATGCATGAAGGATGTTGTTTGAACTTTTCTTTTTTTTGTATTTTTTTTTTTTTGGTCTGGTATTTCATCAGGATAATGCTGACCTCATAGAATGAATTCAATGTGTTCCCTCCTCTTTAATATTCTGGAAGATTTTCTGTGAAATTGATGTGTTGGGTAGAAATCTGATGTGTTAGATAGAATTTACCAGTGAAGACATCTGGAAATATCTTTGAAATAAAGTTTTAACATATAATTTCAAATACTTAATAGATGTATGGTTATTTATTCTATTAATTTTTTCTAAAGTGAGAGTTGACGATATTGTTCAAGAAATTGACCATTTTATCTATGTTGTCCAATTTGTTGTCAGAAAGTTGTTCAAAATATTCTCTTATTATCCTTTCAATTTATGTATAATCTGCATTGATGTCATCTCTCTCATTCCTGGTATTAATAACTTTTTTATTCATGATTAGTCTGGCTATTGGTTTATTAATTTTATTGATATTCCCAAAACACCAGCTTTGGTTTGATTTATTTTTCTCTATTGTTTTTGTTTTCTATTTAATTGTCTCCTACCTTCATCATTGCATTTCCTTTGCTTACTTTGGGTTTCATTTGTTCTTTTTTTCTAGTTCCTTAAGGCAGAAATTAGATCTTTGTTGTTTTTTTAAATGTTTATTTATTTATTTTGAGAGAGAGAGACAGCAGGGGAGTGGGAGAGAGAGCTGGAGACAGAGAATCCCAAGCAGGCTCCTCACTGTTAGTGTGGAGTCTGACACAGGGCTCAAACCCACAAATGGTGACATCATGACCTGAGCTGAAATCAAGAGTCGGATACTTAATGGACTGAGCCACCCAGATGTCCCAGAAATGAGATCTTTGAATTGAGATTTCTGTAATGTAAGCATTTCCTGCTGTAAATTTCCCTTTACTACTACTTTAAAGGAATCTCATAAATTTTGATAGGTGGTATTTTCATTTTAATTTCAATTAAAATACATTCTAATTTCCTGTTTATGTCTTTTCAATGATTACTTAAAAGTAATTTGTATATGGCTTTTTAGAAAATTCTCTTTTTAAAAGATTTAAATAGTCAGAAGAAAATTTTATAAATCTGTCCATGTAGTTACTACTTTTGGTTCTCTTCCTCTATTTGTGTAGGTCCATATTTCTATCATATTTTATTTTCCTTCTGTCTGAAAGACTTTAACAGTTCTTATATTATGGGCTTGCTGGTGGTACATTCTTTCTGCTATTCTTATATCTACAAAAGTCTTTATTTTGTCCTTATTTTTTTAAATATATGTTTGCTGGGTATAGAATTCTAGGTTGGCAGTGTTTGGGGCCTTGAATTTTTCTTTTTTTTTTTTTTTTTTGTACTTTAAAGCTGAACTTCAGTGCTTCAAACATGGTTTTCCACTCTTCTTATTTGCAGTGTTTCTGGTGAGAAACTTCCATCTTTAACTTTACTTTTTGTTTAAAACCTGTCCGTTTCCATTGGATTATTTTAAGATTTCTCTTATTACTAGTTTTGAGCAATTTGATTTTGATTTGTGTGTGTGTGTGTGTGTGTGTGTGTGTGTGTGTGTGTGTGTGTGTTTCTTTTTATGTTTCTTGTTCTTGAGGTTAATTGAGGTTCTTGTATCTATGGCCTTATAGTTTTACTCAAATTTGGAAAATTAATGTCTATTAGTCACATTGTTTTCTTTTTTCTTCTTGGAATTCAATTACATGTACAACAGGCTGTTTGAAGTTGTCACTCAGCTCACTGACAATCCATTTTAAATTATAGTTTCTCTTTTGTTTTATTATAAAAACCTTCTATTGCTATGTCTTTGGGCTTGCTGTTTTTTTCCTGCAATTTTCAATTCACTGATAACTCCATCCAGCTTATTTTTGATCTCATACAGTTCTCAATACTTTGTGAGCAGGAGTTACTATTTCTTCTAATCCTTTTGGGAGTATAGTTCTTTGACCTCCTCCATGTTGATTTCAAAATGAAATTTTAAAGTGCATCTATCATGTCCAAAATTATCCAGAGGAAAGTTTCTAGGTTAATAAGAAAAAGAGTTTCTAACCAATTAACTAGTCTGTCCCCTAACATTTGTGAAAATCACATACTATTTATCTAAAGAATATATGTTTTATATAAACCTAGCAAACTCCTAAATATACATAAATACCCTGTGTTCTATTCATCTACCTTGACAAATATAACCCCATAAAAATCTGAAAACTCATATTTCAAATGTAGAATTCTCAAGGTTCTCATAATTCATTGCTGGCATGTGATGGCTGAATGAAAAGGACCAACACTCAGCCTTTTGACTCTGTCCAGTTGTCCTTCTTGCCCCCTCCCCATCTTCCACCCCTTATCTCATCCAACCCTGGGCTTTGTCTATTCCTTGAGGAGTTTTATGCACATGTGTTTGAACACGACCCACATCCAAATTCCTCAAGTTTGGAGGTGTCTATAGCAGGAGTGCAGTCTTCTCTTGAAATGTTAGATTCAGGGAATATTTTTTTTTCTTTTTTTACCAATTAATCACATCAACTGTATAGCCAATCCAATTTAAAGTTCTTCTCTCTGTTCCAAAATATATCAGAAGAATTAGAAAAAGAAGAGTCCATAATTAGGAATTACTATTGGTTAATTGTTTTCTAGGACCAAGGAAGGCTAACAATGATGAAAGATGAAATTAAGAGAGACAGTGACAAGACGGAGGGGAGCGTCTGTTTCTGTCTCTGTGTATCATTCTGGAATTAGAAAAACAATTCCAAGCAGGAAATTCACTATACTCTCCAACACCAGCTTTTGATATTATTTTTGCTTTAAAACATGTGAGAAATTCCATTCTTCCTCCCCTGTCTCTGGGGCCATGTATACATTCTCACTTTTAGTATGTATTTAGGTTGAAACAACAAACCATATAGAAAAATGAATTAATTCCTACAATTTCAGAGACCCAAGTGGAGATTCAATTACATCAAAAAAGTTTTCCTATCTATTCTTTTGCTGATGGGTACCACGCAGTGAGGGAAGTCCTTCTTCCAGTCAGGATTTTGATTCTTCATAGGTATTAGGGGAGGGCTTCTCCAGCAGCTCTAAAATTCTAAGAATCTATGACACAGTGACCAGGGATCCAGCATTTTCCAGTCGAGCTTTTACTGTCTTATAAACACAAGCTTAGCTTCCATGGTGAAAATCAGTCATTTCCTTCTAAATTATTTATGAATTCAAGAATATTAACATGGTACTTAAGACTACAGACTTAAATATAAATAATTTCTGTTTTAGAGAGCAGTTAAGTTTGGGGAATTTTTACCTTTAATGAGTACAATTTAAAACTTTTAACTTGATGACACATGGTCCTTTAGAGGTTCTCAACTGCCACTGAATGCAAGAGTGATGGGAAAAGGTAGACACTTTAGTTACTCTCCATAAAGGAAGCAAAATGGAAACTGTACAGGTTGAAGGGAGACAAATTGTATTATTTGCTCAGTTTTATTCTGAACCTAAGTTCTCACTGAAACAGGTTTTAGAGATTTGTCTTGGTGACTTATCTTAAGAATATTTACATTGGGGCACCGGGGTGGCTCAGTCTGTTGAGCGTCTGGCTTCGGCTCAGATCATGATCTCACAGTTTGTGGGTTTGTGCCCCGTATCGGGCTCTGTGCTGACAGCTTAGAGCCTGGAGCCTGCTTCGAATTCTGTCTCCCTCTCTCTCGGCTCCTCCCCCACTCATGGTCTGTCTCTCTCTGTCCTTCAAAAATAAATAAAAACATTAAAAAGATTTAAAAAAAAAAGAGTATTTACCTTGTTTTTTTTCTCTGAATGTCAAAGTATCATTTCCCTGTGCCTTTAACAAGGATGCATCAGTCACATTAGATAACCTGCTCAGAGTGGCAAGTACACGTTTTTTCTCTTTTTCCTTAATTAGCCAGAAATCTTGCTTCATAAACATTAGGCTCCTTTTCCTTTGGTCCTCAAAAAAGTTGCCTAATGGTAAAGTATTTTAATCTTTTCTATGTAAGTAATTTGTCGTTTTAAGTTTAGCCTTCTGGCCTCTTTATTTATCACTGCTGAACTCAGTTCTTATTGCTAGGAAGATTTTCTAATGTTTCATTTTTCCATCTTTCTTAAAAATAACATTGCTCTATAAAACAGCTAATGTTCTCACTGGGCAAATGGGAAGAATCCCACATCACCCAAAAACACATTCTTCCCAGTAGAAAGTATATAAATAGACTCCAAGCAATGTTACACCTTTTCCCTATGAGTGATTTCCTTTAAATGTATTCTACCTCTTTCATATAGCCACCTGCCATTTTTGCTTTATTGCAGCCAGAATGTTTAAAGGCATTGCTTTTAAATATCTTGAAAGTTTTCCATTGATAAGAGAAGGTAGTAAAAGCACTTTTAAATGAACAGTAACACACACATCACAAATCAGGCATTTTGATACCATCTAAATTCACATCATGTGGTAAAAGGAACTCCAGTTTAGCTGGGATTCTAGTCTGTATAGAACGGACATGGGGAAAATACAAGGTTGTTATAGTTATCAACTAGGTCATGGATTGTGTTGATGTGTATGTGTGTATGTGGAGTGTGTGTGTGTGTGTGTGTGTGTAGTGAAGAGTGAGAGTGATTTATATGCAAAATATCTAAATATAGCTTTGTCCCAATAGGGCATTGCAGAAATAAACCAAGAAAAAAAATTATAGATGTTTGTTAATTTTAAAATATTTCACTTTTTATAAGGATGACACTTATTAGCTATTTATTTACAGCATGTTATTGAAATGAGTTATTTTATTTTTCAAAAGGAGAGCATCTTATGGTTTCCATTCTATTTTACCTGGTCTAAAAGGCCACAGAAACAAGATCTGAATGTAGGCACAGACAAGCAGCAAAGATGACTGTCTGAAGATCGAACAGGAGAAAACTGGATTTGAAATCAAAGACTTGCCATTGATCAAGTCTTTATTAGTCCAGGACAAAGGTTTACACACATCTTCTCATTTTTCCTGTGGGTCTGAGTGCAGCGTAAGCTAAAATGAAATCATGCCAGATTTGGAGGGCGGAGGAGAGGACCAACCATATCTCTGCAGAGAGTTAACTATGCATCTGGCCTGTTTTGCTCTGTTCTTTTCTCCAAAGGGAAGAAAGGAGATTCTAGAAATTCTGATCATGAGTTTGAAGACTTTTGGGTAAAGTTTCATCTGATTTTGATAGTCCTGAATAGTATTGATGAACTTTGTAGAAATAGCTTTAAACAGGAAAAAAGACGGGAAATACATGTGGATTTAGTGGCATTGATTGCATCGACTTCAAATGCAAAGGCAAGTTGTTATTATTTTTTTCCTCTGTTTTTTTCAGTTCTCTTCTTCATAGTAATATCTTAGTAGATAGGGGTTTGGGTGCATGTGGAGAAGAAAATAAAAATTCATTGAAAATTATGCAATATATGGTAAAGGATGGTGGGACAAAATGTGTATTACACAAGGAGTTAAATAAGCACAACTTGGAATGATATGCCATGGCTCCAAAATTATAAACATATTCCTTCTGACTTTCATAAAATGTTTTCTGAGTGATTATTCAGTTTCCGGCAATTATACATCCCTATAATCAAGATTATGTTGATCAAGAGGGTGATGCAAAGGAGGTGGGTTATTCATTAAAGAATGTAATTTTGGGTAAATTCAAAATTCCCAAAACAGAACATGTCATATACATATCAGGTGCTTTGCTCTGGCTTATACACAGTGGGCTAACAGGAAAAATAATGTCATAAGTAGTCAGAGCACACTAATATGGAAAGATTGAGATATATTTTATCTATGGAGAAGGGACATTAATCTTTATCTAAAAAATGTTGTGTTGGCAAGTTTATATTTTTCCCCAGAATATTTAGAGGAAGAGAGAAGTATCAACCACATTCTTTAAACACAGCCATGGGCCAGTTCTGCAAATGAGCAGCTCCAATGTGAAAACACTTTCAAAGTTCTAAATGAGTTGTCCCTGCGGTAATAAAGAGGGGACATTTTACAGTATGACAGTATGTAAGACAGCATTGTCAGCTGTAGTTTATTTAAAGCACGAGGCCTGTAACAGGAAAATAATGACTTTAATAAAATTTACTATTGACTTTGTAGGCTAAAATCTTTCTGTCATCAGGAATGCAGAAAAACAACCTGTCTGAAAACCCTTCAGTTAAATATATTCCTTTAATATTTCAAAGCAACTTGATTTTTTTTTAATATATATGCTACTTCAAAAGACACTGTAGTAGGGTGGAAATTAGTATTTTTAATAGAAAGTTGGTATTGCTTACATAAGGAAAAAATCGGTAATGACCTATGACACTGTCAACTGAAAGCAACATTTGAGGAAACTGCAAAAGCAGTTAATGCAATTCCTTGAAAAGCTGTATAAAGCTGTGTCACAAATGAATGATTTATAAATTACCCAATGTCCTTCTCATCTGAAGGATATCTTTTAATCATGCAGCATAGTCCATCAGTAAGAACGCCAAAGAACTTGCTGGGTATACATGAAAATCTACAGCATGTTAACGAGGTTGGGGTCATTTCTGAGAATTGGGGAAAGTGGGAAAACATATGGCCTGATTTTACTCTCCAGCCAATTTGATTAAATGCAGTATAGATTGCTTGTAGTGTGTAAGAGAGGTCATGCCCATTATATGAAAAGCTGAAGAAATTCCATTCCTTTAATGTTTTACATAGTTAAAATAAACTGTGGTAAAAAGTTTCCCAACAGTGTATGACAGCTCAATTTAGAGGTGAAGCCTTTTAATAAAACCTCATGAAATGAATACTTTGGTTTATGCACTCTGTTTGTGTTTCCCACTGGAGTGCTTAGCATTATGAAGCTGTGGTTACTTGCTTTACTACTGCAGAATAACATCATGAAAGGAGAGACCAAAGCTTTGTATCAGAAAATATCCAGAGTGAGTAGAAATGCTGATGGAGAAACCTTAATTTAGAGCTAAACTGCTTTCCTATTTGCCTTTAACATGCTATTGTAAAGTATATTGGCTTGAATTACAGGATATTATTTAAACAAAGGAAAAAAAATCCACAGGGGTCTTTACACATTAACCTATAGCTTATTTAAAGGGAAATTATGAACCTCAGAATTATATACTAGTGATTTTTTCTAAGCTTTAATAAGAACTTTAAACCAAATCATGCTTTTCTGAATTAAGTATATATATATATATATATATATATATATATATATATATATGTGTGTGTGTGTGTGTGTGTGTGTGTGTGTGTTATTTGGAAGAGGGAAAAGGCAATGAAAAGAATAAAAAGCAGTTCATTTGTATAGAGATTCTGGCACCAACACTCCATGTGGAAACAGAATTCTACTTCAGTACCACCTGATCTCAAAAATAATTCTTAGGGGACCCAGTCTGGTGCCTTAAACCAATTAAATGTTCATTATATTTGCTTTTGCAGACATAACTCTTTTCAAGGGCAGTCTTAATTCTGATTGTCTTTCTTCCTAGCTGGGCTCTCTGGCTCACTCTAAAACTGTCCCCCAATGTGAGGAAGGAGGTCAGGAAGCTGGTCCATTGTTCCCCTGACCATTCTGACCCTTACCTCTTCTAGAATTTCCGAATATTTGGCCTGACAGCAACTACTGTAAGATTTAATTAGATATTTTATTTTACATATTTGAATGAATGTAAGGGGAATTTTGAGCATGGCAGACAAATATATGTATTTGTAGCCCACCCTATATGATGCCTATGCAATTTTGAATCCATAGTCCTCCTGGGGAAATGTGGTTACCTTAGAAAATGCATCAGATCATTTTGACAATATATGTTGCAATTTGTAAGGTACCACATTCTGAGATATCTGTTCTCAGATATCTGTTTTGTGCTTGCTTAGTAACTTCCATTTGTACCGTGTGGGAGGTAGTATTCATGACTTGTTTTTCTATGACTGTCTTTAATGACTTGCAAATACAGGTTGCAAGTCACACTACTAATTGAGAAAACAGCTATGTATTCCTTAGCTACTCTGGAAATGGCAGGTAGACTGATTCTGAATTATGATAACTTACCCACAAGTAATGGGCATACATAGGTGGCATATTAAAGGTGTGTTTTGGTCGTAAATAGAATTGTTTTTCTATGACAGTCTTTAATGACTTACAAATCTAAGTTGAAAGTCACACTACTAATTGAAGAAAACAGCTACGTATTCCTTAGCTACTCTGGAAATGCCAGGTAGACTGATTCTGAACTACGCCAACTTACCCACCAGTCCTGGGAATACATAGGTGGCATACGAAAGGTGCGTTTTGGTCGTAAATAGAATTGACATTAGGATTTAAGAAAGTCATCTGATGGAGATACAAATGTGAGCATGTTGCTTTTCAAGGGCTTGAGGTCTTAGTTCTCTGGAATGCCAGAAGAGTATATTGAAAGCTTGTAAGTAATGTCCTCAATTAGTCTCACAAGACTTCTCCATTCCCAGATTTCCACTTAGAGTTAAATAACATAATGATTCTGCTCCCCAATTAATCTCTAATTTACCTACTTTTCTCTGTTAAAATATGATTCTAGACTGGGCCACTTGAGGCAACAACAACAAAAGAATTTCATAAATCGATTACATTAATAAAGTTTAAGAAAAGCCTTTGATTTATTCATTCTCCCGACAAATATTTATTGTGTTCTATTTCCCAGGCACAGGTTAGAGCAGGGACCAAAATAAAGCCTCGGCCCCAAAGGAGCTTATTTTCTATTGAAGAGACGGGCAATAAACAGATAAATAAGTTAATACATGTTTCCAGGTGGTAAAAATGCTATGAAAAGAAAGTAAAGCAGGATAAGGAAAATGGGGCCTCGGGGGTTAGGAAGAAGAGAGCAAAGGTTGAAATAAAAAAGCCGAGAAAGTTAGGGACCGGAGCTTATACCCTTTACATGGGTCAGTACGATGGGGGGCGGCAGTGGACACAAATTGCCATCTGATCCAATAGACATTTCACTTACTCAACAACAGACTAATAAATCCATCCACAGGATCCTTTCAATAATCCCATCTTGTAGTTAAAGTCCCAAACCTGCCAAGAGATCTGTTTATGTAAATACAGATTGGTTTAAAATTAACTTTCAGGCCAAACCAGTTAATTTGTTCCCAATGTAATCATTAATCATATAAAATGGTGGGGTTATGAAGGGTATTGGCATAGCAAAAAAAATGGAGTTTTAAATATATATTATAGTTGTAGAGATAAATAGCCCTGGCACAATGCTCAAATGTCATTTTAATAGATCTTGTTAAAAACAATACATTGCTAACCATATTACCAATCCGTAAGATTTAAATATCCAGCAACCTGAAGCCAACTGCTTTGCAGTGAATTAAAGGCAGAAGACGGAACTGGGAGAGAGAAGACCTCTGTTTAAGTCACGGTTCTGATTGGGAAAATGCATTTTGTTTCCTCATTTCCACCCTCGAAATGACTAAATTGTGAAAGAAATCTTTAGATACTCTGGGCTAAAAGGAAACACCACAGATTCATACTTTTATGTGTGCCACATGTTTACTCTGGGAACATTTATAATTTGGGTTGATGACTTTGGTTTAGGTGCTTGAATTGTTTAGAATGGAGGGAAAAATGTGTTTAATATAACTCAAAAATGTTTAAAAAATGCTAGCTGACTCTGGAGAAGCTAAGGAACTTGGTATTCTCAAAAAGCATTTGAGTAATTAATGACTGTGAGTGCAACCACTGGTGTTGAAACAAAACCAGGGTTTGGCTATGGCACCTCTCAGCCAGTATGGGGACAACAAAATCATGACATTGAAAGGAAAACAAAAGAATTTACTGTATAAAGTTTGGAACAATCAGAAAAAAAGTTATTTCTATAAGAGGAAAATAGTTTATATCTATCTCACACATTTTCTTATCACTTGTTGTAATGCAAATTTTACCTGTTTTGGATTACCTACTTTGATAGAGCCCATATTTTTAAGGTAGCTTAATATCCTCTGATATTTGTTTCATAAGTATATGTATATACTTATGTCAAGAAGTATATGGGGCGCCTGGGTGGCGCAGTCGGTTAAGCGTCCCACTTCAGCCAGGTCACGATCTCGCGGTCCGTGAGTTCGAGCCCCGCGTCAGGCTCTGGGCTGATGGCTCGGAGCCTGGAGCCTGTTTCCGATTCTGTGTCTCCCTCTCTCTCTGCCCCTCCCCCGTTCATGCTCTGTCTCTCTCTGTCCCAAAAATAAATTAAAAAAAAAAAAAAAAAAAAAAGAAGTATATAGTTCAAATCTCAAACTGCTTTTATAACAACATTAACAATGGCTAATATCTATTGATAATTGTTAAGTAGGTTTTTAAAAATCGTCATTGCCTTTATAAAATATAACAATGTTAATTAAGTGCCATTATTATCTCCACCTTCCAGATGAAGTGAAGAGAGATTAGAAAGGTTAACTATTTTGTACTAGGTCACACAACTAGTAAAAAAAAAAAAATAACTGAATCTTGAACTTGAACTATGAGTTTCTTAACTCGAAATCATACTGTTTAAACCAATTACTGTGCTACCGCTGGTCATATAAATTGGTAGGTTAGTATTAACATTTCCAACTTAAAATTTTTTACATGCATTGATAACGAAGTTGGATTTTTATAAGTGAACAAATGTTTAATAAAGCCATTTAAAATGGTAATCATATTAAGGCTACATGTAAATATCCCAGCTAGAAAGTATGCCTACATTATTTATCACAAATCTATTTTTCTTAAAAAAAAAAAAAAAGAAAAAGAAAACAGACATAAGCTTAGTTTTCTTGAGAAAAGTGGTGCCTCTCACTAGGGGGTGTTTTGGAAATTCTCAAGGGTGATCTTGTCACAGTAATGTCACAAAGGGGTAGTACTGGCACTTAATAAGTGGGGAGCAAGATGCTTCAAGCCTTGCAATGAATAGGATAGTGCCACACAATTAAGAAAATGCCTTTACATTTTTCTCAAATTTTGAATACACCATCAGAAATCCATATAATGAAAACATTCTTTATAATCATCTGAGCCTAGAATTTGTCTGTGTTTGACATGTGTACAATTTTTACATAGACTGGATTTTCCAGAAATGTAACTGTAGTGAACATCTATGAAAGCTTTTACTTTATTTAGTTTGAATTTTTTTTAAGTTTTATTTATTTATTTTGAGAGACAGAGCAAGTAGGGGAGGGGCTGAGAGAAGGAGAAAGAGAATCCCAAGCAGGCTCTTCACTGTTAGCATGAAGCCCGATTTGGGGCTCAAATCCATGAACCATAAGGTCATGACCTGAGCCAAAACCAAGAGCCAGACATTTAACTGACTGAGCCACCCAGATGCCCCTAGTTTGAAAAATTTTTAAGAGTTATTAACTATATTTGGAAATCATGTCACCTCCAACAATGACATTCATGGTATTTGAGTCACCAGTCTTCATTTGCATCCTACTTCTTCTGTGGCTGTTAGATAGAAACATGATATAAAGAATGATTGAAACTCTTAAACAGTAGAATAAGAATATTATTTAAGAGCAGAAATATATGAAATGCAGGTAATGCCATAATAAAGGTATATTTATAGTTCATATTCGTATTTATGTTCATTTATTATACAATGATAAGAAATATTGTGAAGATTACGTATTGGATTTCTCTACTTATTATTGTGTGGCCAGAAGTTTTCCACTCCTATTCTGATACTGCCAATAGAGGCCTACCACATAACTATGGCTTCTTGCTCTATTACTATTTTTTTAATTTCAATCCATCCTCTGTCTTCTGTCACCTATCAAAGCTAGAATTTCTAAGGTCTGTTCAAGTATATGGTCTGTTCAAGTATATGAGGTGTTCTCTTTAATGTTTATTTATTTGTGTGTGTGTGTGTGTGTGTGTGTGTGTGTGCGAGAGAGAGAGAGAGAGAGAGAGAGAGAGAAAGAGAGGGAGAGAGAGACAAAACGTATGCGGGGAGGGGCAGAGAGCGAGGGAGACACAGAATCCAAAGCAGGCTCCAGGCTCCAAGCCGTCAGCACAGAGCCTGACTCAGGGCTCAAACTCACGAACCACATGATCATGACCTGAGCCAGTCAGATGCTTAACTGACTGAGCCACCCAGGTGCCCCCTGACTGTATGTCTTGACTTTTACCGGGAATTTAAGGTAAATGATATGCTTTGTATGATTCTTTAACATTAGTCCATTCTGTTTTTAACATAGAAAATTATTTTACAAGAATACCATACTTCTATATCTTGGAGGACTGCTAGCTCTGCATAAATTAAGACCATTTCCCACTTTCTATTATCCTATACAAATATACCTCATTTGTCAGAATTTCACGTTTTTTAAAATTCTAGTGTCCACATGGTTGTTCTGCCCCTTTATTTCCCTATGCTTCCTCCATGGAATGATATTTTAAAATATCTGTTATTAAAAACATTAAAAAAAAGGGGGGGGTTGCCTGGGTTGCTCAGTCAGTTGGGTGTCCGACTTCGACTCAGGTCATGATCTCACAGTCCGTGAGTTCGAGGCCCGTGTTGGGCTCTGTGCTGACAGCTCGGAGCCTGGGGCCTGCTTCGGATTCTGTGTCTCCCTTTCTCTCTGCCCTTCCCCTGCTCATGCTCTGTCTCTCTCTGTCTCAAAAATAAATAAAAACATGTTTTAAAATATCTGTTATTAAAAGGAGATATTGTTTCAGGTAAGATAGAACCATTGGGTGAGCCTCAAAAGCCAAAGAAAACAGGTAGTTATTAATAAAAGAAAGTCTTGTTGGATTTCTGTTTTTAATTATTGATGTAGCAAAAAAATAAAATGATGTGGAGAAAAATAAATGTACACACTTGGTGCTAAATAAATGCTTTCGTAATGGTCACGGTTGATAGTTGATCATACAGAAGATGCTGCATTATTCCATTTATGAGGTGTTCTCTTCTGCATCACTTGTACATCCAGACAGTAATTGTAAGCCTGTACATCATACATGTCAACAAATACATCACCAGTGGCATTACAGGGTTTCAGGTCTGGCTTTCACATTTTCCTATGATAGACATACATATGGAAACAATAATCCTCCTTAAAAATCAGATCGTTTAGATATAAAATAGAGAAGTATGTCATATTAATTTTCAAATTTAGACTATCTCGATTAAAACAGATGTAACTTTAAAAATGGAAGCGTGTGAATATAGCAAGCAATTTTGCAACTGATAGCTGAGAATGCACTAATCTATTTAAATATATTTTCCTTTTATCAATCTATGGGATTCTGGAACCTAGTTATCACTTCAAACCGATAAAATTTGGATGGCACTATTTGAGCAGTCTCAAATCTTTGACCCTGCCTTGGCATGCGGTTGCAGGATAAAGTTAGCTTTACTTTCCTTAAATGAACAGGAGCAGACTTTTTTCAATCCCTGCTCATTACCCCTCAAATCATTTTGAGCCAATTCATAGCCACTGCTTTGCTGTATATCACTCTAAATCATGGGTATAAAAAATAGTTTGGAGGGAAAAAAATTTAAACGGTAGCAAATGTCAGTTTCAAGGGGTGTTAAAAGGAAATTTAATCAACTTTCAACACATTGAACACCACCTTGGCATTAGACATCATAGATTTCGTTCTTACCTCCAACTTCTGAGGCTTATTATTAAATACTTTCACAGCAGCAAGATCACAAAAACATTAGACTGCTTGCTTACAGGTATATCCGACTTAGTAAACTTAAAGGGACACGACCAAGGCTGGTAAAGCTGAAATTAGACCTATCGGCTTTATTCTGAAGCTTGGGCGTGCACAGTACGCTATCTGATTCACTTTGCCTGCCAGCTTTGTTCTCTTGAGCCAGCAGGAGGGATTGACACTTAGGAGGATCTTTCTCTTTTAACCTGCGTGCTGCTCCTGACAGCTAAGCTGGGCAAGTGGAGCCTGGCAGACAGCTAGGACCCTAGGTTTGTTGTTATGGGTAACTGTTCGGAAATTGGCATTTTAGCCATGCACCTTGTGGCAATTAGTTCAAAATCAGGAGAATTACTTAAACTACATGTATGACTGCCAGCATAATTTGTGGGGTCCGGTACAAAATGAAAATCCAGGCCCCTTGTTCAAAAATGATTAAGAATTTCAAAATGGTGATAGCAGAGCATTAAACCTAGCAAAAGGCCTTCTAAAATAAACATAATCAATGTGTGACTACATACACTGTGCATCCATGAAGATGGCTATGTTACACAATTGTTCCTTGACTGAAATACACTTATATGATTGCAGCAGAAATCATTAATGTGGTTAATAGCCTTACAAATAAATATATATAAATGACAGAGAAATAGCTTACTGAACTCTTCCTTATGTACAAACCCAGTCTAGGTGAAGAATAAAGAATCTAGGAAAATAGGAATTTTTCTTGTAATTTTAAAATGGCACACGGCGCCTACATGGTTCAGTTGGTTAAGCGTCCGATTTTTGGCTCAGGTCATAATCTCATGGTCCATGAGTTTGAGCCCCATGTCGGTCTCTGTGCTGACAGCTCAGAGCCTGGAACCTGCTTTCAGATTATGTGTCTCCCTTTCTGTATGCCTTTCCCCTACCTGTGTTCTATCTCCCTCTCTCTCAAAAATGAATAAGCATTAAAAAATAAATAAAATAGCACATACTGAGACAGTTTCATATTTAACTCGCATGAAATTATTGGTGTATCAAGCATCATATTCCAAAAGATCCTGAACAATGGAATGTTAATTCCTTTAGAATTCATATTCTGAAATTTTGGAATAACTTTATACTGTTTGGGTGTGAATATTTTTAAAAAGGAGTAAGCTGTTTTTCCCATTTGTGGAATATTTTAAAATTTTGTCCTAACCAAAGAAATCTAAGAACTGAGAGATTTCTAGACTGTGGCAAATTGTTAAATTTTATTTCTTTTGGTTCTAAGGAGCTGAACACTGGCTTTTGAGAATACTTTTAAACTAAATTGTCTTTCAATGTGTGATAAACTGCATATTTACCAAAGCCAAAACATTATTCATTCATCCTTTATTTATTATCTGCTATATAAAACCCTGCAAACCTTTTTTTTTTTTTTTTGTAATCCCCATTTCTTATAAAAATGTTGTCTCCTCGGGGCGCCTAGGTGGCTCAGTCGGTTAAGCGTCCGACTTCAGCTCAGGTCACGATCTCACGGTCCGTGAGTTCGAGCCCCATGTCGGGCTCTGGGCTGATGGCTCAGAGCCTGGAGCCTGTTTCTGATTCTGTGTCTCCCTCTCTCTGACCCTCCCCCATTCATGCTCTGTCTCTCTCTGTCTTAAAAATAAATAAAAAAGCATTAAAAAAAAAAATGTTGTATCTTCAACAATCAAAGGTAATGTTTCATAGGAACTTCTTAAATTCTCCCAAGGTACTAAAGTTTTAAAAGTCTTTGAAGGGGCGCCTGGGTGGCGCAGTCGGTTAAGCGTCCGACTTCAGCCAGGTCACGATCTCGTGGTCCGTGAGTTCGAGCCCCGCGTCAGGCTCTGGGCTGATGGCTCGGAGCCTGGAGCCTGTTTCCGATTCTGTGTCTCCCTCTCTCTCTGCCCCTCCCCCGTTCATGCTCTGTCTCTCTCTGTCCCAAAAATAAATGAAAAACGTTGAAAAAAAAAAAAATTAAAAGTCTTTGAAGAAAGCTAACATTGAAAGAAAATAAATATTTCTAATAGGATTTTAATTATATTAGGTATAAACTTCATTTAAATATTTCTACTGTTGTGTGTCTTTACAAGGAGTTAGTATAGGCTGAAATGTAGAAATTATGATAGAGAATAAGGTGTCTTTGGACCCAATGTTTAAAAAAAAATGTATGTTCTCTTTATTCAATTAAAAGAAACTGAATACCAACTGTCCATAGAAATGTAGATACGGGGCACAGAACCTGGTTAAATGAGAGTATTTTTTTCTGGGATAATAGACCATGTGTGGTGGGGAAATAACTTTCCTATGAAATATGCCTGATAAAAATACAGACAGGATTTGGTGACAGATGAGGGACATTTAATTGGTACTAAGACGTTAAAAAGGCTTTATGGAGTGTAGGATACTTGACCTGAGTCTAGATCTAAGGTCTGAAGGACAAGTAGCCATTAGCCTGGCAAAAAAAAAAAAAAACAAAACGTGGAAAGGCATCCAGACAGAGATCGGAAGGTGTAAAGACACAGATATGTATAAGAGCTTGTCATCATTCAAGGACTGAAAGATTCATGTGCCTGGGGGCTTGTGAGGCTGTGGCAAAAGTTAAGATTCTAGAAATAGTCAGAAGGCAGAACAGGAAGGGATTTCTAGGCCCTGTTAAGCAACTTGAACTTTATTTTTAATGCTTGAGGGAGTCACTGATAGATTTATTTAATTCATTTCCTCTTGATTATAAAATCAATATATGCTTATTTTAGAAAATTTGAAAATAAAACAAAGCAAGCACCACTTGTAAATTTTAAACAGGGGATTGGTCTGACCATATTTGCATGTTTGAAAGTCTTCTGTTCATTTAAACAAATGATGATGGATTGGAGCACACCTCCAACTTTGCCAAAGTTAGGCAAAATAATTCTTGGGAGTCTTTAGGGTATAGTTTAAATTGTTATGAAAAGATCCTAAAATGCAATGTTGTAAATGGGACCAAAGAATTCCACACCCCTTCCCCCCCACCTTAGCCTATAGTCTAGAAGCAAGCAGGTCATCTAGGGCAGGAGAAAGCCATGCTGCACAAAGTCATGCTGGAATCCAACTGGCCACTGATTCATTTTTTACTATTTTCCAGCAGAAGGGAGAAATAGGATCTTAGAGGAAGTAGATTTCTCCTTAAAGACATGAGCCAGAATTTGTACACCTCATATCTGCTCACAGAACTTGGATGAAACTTTGCCTCATGGCCAGCCAGGCCCTGCAGGAGAGTCTAACTCATGAAACCAGCAAGGAAACATGGGTATTGGGAGGAATTTTAGAAGTTTACACCAAGAAGGACACTACAGTAAACTGGGGGAGAAATAACAAATGGCTGAACTAAGGGAGTGGCACTGAGCATGTAGAAAAAGAAATTGTCTTAATAAGAAGGAAGGGAAGCTTCCGGATTTCATAGGGCCATTTACAAAGATGGAAAACAGCAAATGGAAGCTAATTGTCAAGGAAGGATAAGGGAATCTCATATGAAATGAAGCATCAAATAAAGTATCAGACATTTTGGATGTAGAAATCCGGGACTCCAAAGGGAAGCTAGACTGGAAATCAGATGGGAGAGTCACCAGATGTGGGTGGTAGCCGAAGCTAGAGAGCTTGTTGTGGCCCTTACTCCTAATGACTAAGATGAGCAGAAACAAAGACCAGACCCAGCATCAGTGAGAGAAAGGTGAGAGAAAGATGATAGAAAGGTAGAGGAATTGAGAAGAAACAGCCAGAGAGGAAGATCAGGTAAAGTACCTCTACCAGAGAAAGAAGCAAAGTACAAGCACATCTGAAGCCACAGGTATTAAGAATCAGTGTAATGGTAAAGAGCACAGGCTCCAGAATCAGCCCTGAATCCATTCTTTTGGATTTTTATGGGGGGACACATTACATAGCATGATTGATTATATTATTGGTCACTGGTAACGAACTCAACCTCAGCCCCTCTTCTTCCTGGGGGGGTGGGGAGGTGGAGCAGTTTGAGGGTGGGGTGGAAAGTTTCAACTGTCTAATTATATGGTTGGTTCCCCTAGCCACCAACCCCATCCTTAGGGGCTTCTAAAAGTCACCAAGTTAGCATAAACTCCAGTGTGGTTGAAAGGGTCTTGGTATAAGAACAAATAAATCCCTCACATCATCACTCTTATTACTTAGGAAATTCCAAGGATTTTACGAACTCTGTGCCAGGAAGAGCATTAAAGACCAAATATATATTTCTTATTATAAATTACAATATCACAATGAGGCAGAGAAAATACAAAGATTATAGGTGACTAGTTCATAAATGAATTCACATGTGATACCCTTTCTGCACATTGTTTTTGTTTTATGGAAGAAAACAGTAAAACAATAACTAATATTTATTGTGCAGTTAGTATATGACAAGCTTTACATGCATTACCTCATTTCATCTTTGTAACTACCTTAGGAAGTTAGTGCTCTTTTTATCCTTATTTTATAACTGAAGAGGCTAAGTATCTTGGCCAATGTCACATAGTTTGTAGTGTCAGAGGCAGGACTTTAATCCAAAATCCTTTCTGAAAAATAAAAATCCATTCTGTATACAAAGTCCATTCCATAAGAATTATAACACTTTGGGTAACACTTTCAGCTACATCAGGTTATAAAGCAGTTATTACTATTCATTATCACTTCTCAATGATTACATTGGGAAAATGGAGACTTGTTTGTTTAATATTACATCATTCTCTGTTATTCTTGTTATTTCTTTTATTCCCTACCTATGTCCCATACTGGACTAGGCCCTGGAAATGCAATAATGCATGAGGTGTGTAGCATTGTTCTCAAAAAATCCCAGTCCAATTAAATACTATAAATAGAAGATGTTTACAAAAAAGCACCTAAAAAATATGATTTTTAAAGTAGTCACATGATATTTTTACAAGGTGGTTTTATTTTTCTTGATGGGAAAGCAAATAGAAAACCCATAATAGAATAATAATAACCAATAGAAGGAAGTGAATGTCATCTAGAAAATCAAAAAGTAGAACAATGATGGCAATAATAAACTTTATTTACCCAAAAAATATTTTTTGAGGACCTATTATACATTAGGCATCATGTGTCTAGAAACAAGGTGATTAAGGGGGCCTGGCTTGCTAAATCAGTAGAGTGTGTGACTCTTGATCTTTGGGTTTTGAGCTTGAGACCCATGTTGGGCTTACAGATTACTTAAAAATAATTTTTTTTAATGTTTATTTATTTTTGAGACAGAGAGAGACAGAGCATGAACGGGGGAGGGGCAGAGAGAGAGGGAGACACAGAATCGGAAGCAGGCTCCAGGCTCCGAGCCATCAGTCCAGAGCCTGACGCGGGGCTCGAACTCACGGACCGTGAGATAGTGACCTGAGTCGAAGTCGGACGCTTAACCAACTGAGCCACCCAGGCGCCCCCAAAATAAAATTTTAAAGAGCAATAGAAACAAGGCAATTAACTAGTCTCCGTGAGCTCACAGTCTGCCATAGTTTGTATTAACACAAGAAATTTAAACTCATGGAAGCTCAATTTCAAAAATGGAAGTCGAATTATTGATTTGCTTTATATAACTTAAAATCTCTCTGATATAACCTGATCAAAAAGTTATACATTCAATTTTCAGGTCACCCTCCCATTCTACCACACACACAAATACTATTATTTTCATAGTTTCATAGCTGCAGATATAAGTAAGCATGCTATTATTCTCTTTAGCAGTTAAAAAAAGACATATTTTTTGTTTTATTATACCCCATACTTCCTCTTACAACACCCCACTTTTCTTCCCTCTTGACCAAACCCTAGTCTTCTGCGAGGAAGTGCTCCATAAAAGCAAGAGTACAGAAAGGTAACAGTGATGTCAGATGAGAGCAAATAAGAATAATAATGGTAAAAAGAGAAGAAAGTTATAATAACTAAAATCTTTTAAGTGTTTTTTTTTTTTTTATTAATTTAGAAAGAATATATAAAATAAAAATTATTATTTTGTCGTAACAGTATTTTCAAAGTCAAAGAAAATATAAAAAACCTTATTAAATTCAATTCAACCCAACTCTACTTTGTTCTTATTTCATTCTGAATTTAGAACACTGAATTCCCAGTACCATTCTACATATTCTAAGGAATGCAGAATTGATGTATGATGTGTCATCTGACCTTGTAGAACATACGTTCTCACTGGGAAGAAAAATAAAACCAATATGGAATAAACGAAGAGTTGCATAAGTTTAGATATGATTAAGTATCAAGATATGAAATACAGACAATAATTACTATGTCAAGGTCAATGAAGGATGAAGTTGACTAGTTAGGAAGACTTCAAGAAAATTTATAGAATGAGTAAATTTTTATAATTAGGAAATAAGAGGAAGGACATTCCAAGAAAATGTTGAGAGGCAAAAATGGAATTAGCATGAATAATGTGTTGCCTTGATGTGACTAGAGTGTTTATGTTGGAAAGTTTGGGAGAATGATATTTAATAGGCAAGATGTGTGTCAGTTATGGACACCCTCCAATGACACAATGAAAACTTCAGACTATGAATGATAAGCAAGGGTCTGTTTGTTATAAGACAACTATTTAGGAATTGTTTGAACCTTAAGTTGATTCGGAGCAACAGTGAACAATCTCTTCCCACTAACTAGAATTAAAAAGATAATGACACGATGAAATAAATCCGAATATTTCTTTCTTCCAAAGATTTATAAAAAAGTGACAGTTTGCTGGTTTTCTACCCTAAATAAATGTCCTGTATGGCTTAGGTTTGAATATTGTATTTCTGCTTTGTTTTGCAATGTTTGGCTTTCTAAAACTGATTATGGAAAGGGACCAGTTGGAAACTTTTCATGTTTCTAGTAGCTCTTTATAGAGTAAATAGTCAATATTTAGTCAATCATTTTTAGAATAAATCCTAAATTTTAAGTGACTTAAAATTCCCTCCAAATTTCCAGAAAATGATGTGTCTTTATAAAAAGAAGAAATACGAAGAAACTTCCATATTTTATGAGATCATAGTGCTTCTAGGTTGGAACAGAGACCTTAGAAATCCCATGTCTCACTTTCCACATGTTTTGATCACCCTCCTATGCTGGCAATTGGTCACAGACTTAGGTGTGAACTCTTAAGTTTGGTTTATTGTACATTTAAGGTGTTTTTGTTGATAATGACATGCTCACACATACACGCACACCCTACCTTCAAAAAATAGCCTTCCTGAAATTTCTAACTCTTGGTCTTAGTTTAGGGAATGGGAAGGTATAGGAGCTTACAAAAAAAGATGAATAGATGTGAACAGTGCTTCATACCATAAATTTTCTCTTCTGTAGGTTAAATATCTCCAATAATAACAATTATTGTTGTTGCTGTTATTGTTTACCATTTCTCATATAAACACATGTAAAACCTTTTATGATCTTTATAGCCTCTATTGTATGAATAGTAAACAAATAATAATTGCTTGTTGATCGCTTACATCCCAAATAAAATTCAAAAGTTTTAACCCAACATTGATGATCACCTCCAGTTTTATCTCAAAATAACTTAATGGCTGTTTCCCCTATTATTTCCTTTATGCAACTCAAGCTGCCACTAAAAAGAGTTTATAATTCTCCTAATATCTTTGTTTTACAGTTTTTGTCCTCCTTCTTTGGAATACAGCCCCACCTGTCTTTCCTCTTGACTGTATCCCAGTTTATCTACCTTTACAGAACAATTCAACTTAGTTCCCACCTACAAATCTTTCCTTATCATTTTTGCTGGAGGAAATCTCTCTTCTCTCACTCTAATTTTAACATTATTTTTTAAAGCAGTGCTTATGTTTTACCTTATACTGTAGCTATTTATACATACATCCTACTTTCTTGATGGAAAAAATGGAAACTCAGTCACAAATAAATGAATAAATAAGTGAATACTTATGAGTTATTTGAAATTCACTTATCATCTTAATCATACTCTTCCAGAAGCAATCAAATCTGTTGTTTTCTTTTTAAATTTCTATACCAAGAATCCAAGACAAAAATCTGAAAAACACAGTCTAAAATGTTCTGGAATGTTGTGTATATTATAAATGTTCTAATTTAACCAAAGATGTGTACATAAACAATACATATATGTGTACACACAAATATAAAACCAACTCTCACATATGGAGAGAGAGAGAGGGAGAGACTCTACACTAATAAAACATTTATTTTTCAATCACCTTAGACTACTTTTTTCCTTTTTATATGTTAGCCCTTATTTCCAATATTCCATACATGGCTTAGCACAATGCCTTGAATATAATAAGAACTAAATAAATATTTGCCCAATTAAACTGCACTGATGAATATAATGACCTAACTATATGAGTTGGTATTTATTTCTAGCAATTTTATCACCACTTTGATCCCTTGTTGCCATCTTGTAAAATCTTTTTGGGCACCCTGGAACTTTCAACCAATGTGTTGGCACTCCCTCTCAAGATATCTAAAAATTTGATTAGCATGCCATCATATATCCTCAAACAAGTCATTAGTAAAAATGCTGATATATCCTGCAATTTCCTGTTAGAGATATCCCTCTGGGGTGATAATGTATTCATAATCAGAACTCTTGAAATGCAATCATTCCACCATCAAACTATTTGATTATCTGACTCACATATTTCCTTCATGTTCACAGTTTGGTCGCTGCTGGGAAGTTCAGCTTAGTCAAGGTTTATGTTTCTCAAACCTTTTCCATCTGGGTGGGGAAGAGAGAGGATAAGTGATTAGCTCTTACCAATGTAATAATTTGGGACATGGTACACATGACTTCGAGGACAAGGACCTTAAGAAGTAGCTATCATCTCCTCCTCTCTTCCCCCTTCAGCTGGCTTGAGCAAGCTAGCACAGTGAACTTAAAAGGCATTTGTTAAAGTTAGATGAGCCATAAAATAGAAGGAGCCTGGCTCTCTGAAACTAGCCAAAAAGACCTAATGGCAAGTTAGCTTAGAACTTTTGGGAAATAAATTTCCTGGTGATAAAATGCCCCTTGAGGAGAGGCTCAGGGACTTTTTGCTGCGACGACCATATTACTTCCTATGAGGGAAGGTTCAAAGACAAAGGCCGTAAAATGGCAAAATAGAGGGTTCAAAGGAGTTTGAATTCTTGAAGAAGTCTTTAAGCCAAAGAAACATGTCTGTGTTTGAGGCCTTATATTTTTATCAGTCTAATAATACTACCATAAAATGACAGGTTAGTCTAGCATCATTTATTTTCATTTAATATGTTTACTTGTGATTTCAACTTCCTTTTCTTTCTGTCAGTATTTTTTAATATTAATTTAAAATTTTAATTATAAAATTTTGTTCAAATGTAATGTCAAAATCATTTGTGTATAGTTTGTTAAACCCATTCTTTGTAAAAACTATGTTTTTGCATTTGACAGAATTCAATGACTCTTCCAGACCTGAAAATTATTCACTCAACGTTAGCTATTTTTTTTCCTTAAAAAAAAAAACCTTCTATTATACCAGAGGAACAAGAAAGACATATAAACTCAGTAGATTACCAAAAAGAATCCAGTCTTATTCCAAGTCACATGGAGTATAGAGATGGTATAAATATTACTTACTGGATCACTTTGAGTCAGTGTCAACCTACTTTGCATACACCAGAAATTATCCTTTAAAACACTCTTACTTCTCTCATATACCCTTCCCTTCATTGCATTCCTACCTCCCCACCCTGTCTTCATTTTGATGCCACGCCTCCTTTCTTTGTCAGAAAATCCCTTTTGCCTTGGAATATTCACCCTTTCATAGTAGTCCATCCATATGATAAACAACCTCTCCCATATAATACTGGATCTCTCATAGCACAACCACCAACAAAACTAGCTGATGCCTCTAGCTTTGCTTTTCTTTTTCAAGATTGCTTTGGCTATTTGGGGTCTTTTGTAGTTCCATACAAATTTTATGGATTGTTTGTTTTAGAGTTACAGGCCAGTGTCCCTGATGAACATGGATTGTACCACCACCACTCGACACCCAAAAAACATATAACCCAGTTAAGAAATGAGCATAAGATATGAATAGACATTTTTCCAAAGAAGACCCACAGATGGCTAACAGACATATGAAAAGGTGTTCAACGTCACTGATCATCAGGGAAATGCAAATAAAAACTACAATGAGGTGGGCACAATCGACATCACCATTACCATGAGTCCCATGCTAATAAGATATTCAGATTCCAAAATTCTGATCTCAGATTTAATGGTGAAATAGCCAATTACGGATGGGAACCTAACTGCCTAGAACTATGGAAGTGGCAGTTGACTTTTCATTAATGTATTATCAGACCTCTAAGAGTCTTCTTGTCAGCTATGGTTAGGAAGGGTTTTTGTTTTTTGGTTGAAAAGTTTTAAATGGACATTTTGGAAATTCATAGGCATTCTTATTTGTGTAGTCTGTAAATGAATTTTTCAGTTCTACCTTTCTGAAATACCAATTCTATTTAACCTATTAAATGGATTCCAATCTAACTCCCATTTTTCTCTCTAAAACTTGTTCAAATTCTCTTTCTGCCAATTAATAGTTGAATGATCTTTTAGAAACATTTTAATGTTTGTGCCTGTTTTAGTTTACCTGAGCCTCAGTTTACTTACCTGTAAAATGAGAATCCAAATGCCCATCTTTGTTGATAATTGACTGGATATAATGAGATGATATAAGTAAAGCGTGGGTATTTAAGAAAAAGTAGTAATTATTCTTTTTGGCATTTCTAATTCTCTTTATGCTTTAGATCACATTTCCAAAGGAATTTCTACTTCACAACATAATTATAATTAGTTTTTTGGCTTAACTGCTTTAAATCGATGCTGTCATAAATGGCTAATTTTCTAAGAACTGAATTAAGGTAAGGTAGTCTTAAAGTAAAATTAAATTGTTGTTTCTTATTTTACTAATTCCCAGGAAAAAGTAAAATGCTTTCCTAAATTTTATACTTTTATTTTATGCTTTTCTCCCTATAAATTTGGTACTGGTAGTGTTTGCCAAGTAGCACAAGCAGATGATATAATGAAGAAACAACTAGAGAATTAATAGGAATAGACAAACTGGGAAGCATCATTTCTTACAAGTAGTTTTTATTAGTTCTCAATGCTGAAATTTGCATAAATTAATATTTTCTGCTAGTTACATTGTTCTTAGTGTACCTGATAAAGTTGTGTACAGATTCCTATTCTTTGTCCTCTCTAAAGAGCACCGTGGCGGGGCACCTGGGTGGCGCAGTCGGTTAAGCGCCCGACTTCAGCCAGGTCATGATCTCGCGGTCCGTGAGTTCGAGCCCCGCGTCAGGCTCTGGGCTGATGGCTCGGAGCCTGGAGCCTGTTTCCGATTCTGTGTCTCCCTCTCTCTCTGCCCCTCCCCCGTTCATGCTCTGTCTCTCTCTGTCCCAAAAATAAATAAAAAACATTGAAAAAAAAAATTAAAAAAAAAAATAATAAAGAGCACCGTGGCTTCTTGATGTCTTTGAAAATACTCCATTATTCAGATGATGCAAAAATTCAAAGATATCTTTCTGATTGATATATATTAATAAGGCTTTAGTTTTTTCAAGAAAAAAATATCTTAGCAGAAGAAATTTTTCTGACAAGAGATAATTCATTTTTTTTTATTAGTGTCCCTATTTTAAGAGGGTGATATTTGAATAGGAAAACAAGAAATAAAAACAACTAATACAATCAAGTTTTACCACATAGAAAAATAATTCATTAGTGTTTAGACTGTGTTTTGGTATATTCTTAGAATGAAATAATGAGTCATATACATAAATGTCTTACAGATAAAGAGAAAGGTACAGAGCAGAAAGACCTTATTCTTTCAGTCAATGAATTGACCAAAATAATTTTCAGAAGGCTGTTGTGAAACAGATAACAAGATCCAATCTTCCAAAGATTATGTTACCACCCTGCCTTAAAAATGTGGTCCCTATGGGGCGCCTGGGTGGCGCAGTCGGTTAAGCGTCCCACTTCAGCCAGGTCACGATCTCGCGGTCCGTGAGTTCGAGCCCCGCGTCAGGCTCTGGGCTGATGGCTCGGAGCCTGGAGCCTGTTTCCGACTCTGTGTCTCCCTCTCTCTCTGCCCCTCCCCCGTTCATGCTCTGTCTCTCTCTGTCCCAAAAATAAATAAAAAAAAAAAAAAAAAAAAAAAAAAACGTTGAAAAAAAAAATGTGGTCCCTATGTGTGGCAGTAAGCATTTAATGGAGTCTGTGTCATAAGGTGTAGAAGTCATCCTTTTATCCCATGGATCTAGTCAAAGAGATGAGAGCTATGAATTCTGCAACCACATGAGACCAGGTCACCAAGAAAGAAACATTTTATCAAAAAAAAAAAATCTTTCTCTAAAAGGTCCTTTAAACTACTCTCTGCTGACCTATGAGGAGTCACTTGATAAATTACATATACTTAGCTATAGCTAATTTCTATCAATTTAAAATAAAACAATCATTTTCTATGTACAGAATAAATGTTTTTTACTTATCAAAAGATTTTATTGCATAGAAGTCCTCTAATTTGTAATGCAATTTGAACTTTTTCTATGTGATTATTTTGTATTTTAGCACTTCTAAAATTATAGAAACATTACCTTTAAGGAACTCTAATTTTAGATTTTATTTTCTTCTTTTACATGAAAATATAAAATAAACTTTTAAGTTAAATTACATTTAATAGGTTCCAAAATGGTGTACTAGAGAGAGTATGTGTTTTAAAAGATAATCACTTTCTGTGGTATTTAGGTAAAATGGTCTTTATGATTTGGGAATTCATATTTATGGGAACATTAAAAATTAGGGAGTATTTGGCAGAAATGCAATAAAATAAAATGTGAGAAGATTAAATCTTTTAGAAAAATCTGAAAAAATGATTTAGAGCTAGAACAATAATTCATCCTTCGGATATAACTCAGTAATGAGAATGATGGAACTTCTCCTTCACCTTTGGTAGAATTAGAAAAGACATAGCTTGAAGAGAAGAAAGACCATAAAAGGAGGGAGGATGAGAATCATTCCCAATTATCTTCAATTAGGAATGTGGTAGTCATCTCAACTAAGGCCTACTCCTCTGCTACAAGGATTTTACCAAAGTTCTCAGTTTCAGTTCTTTATAAGAAAGGTTCAATTTATCACCTACCTAGATATTTTAAGACATTGGTCAGACATGTCCCACCCCCATTTAAAAAACAGTAAAACTGAGAAATCAGTTTACTGTGCTCTCAGCACCCTTTCAGACAAGTGCACTCTGGGAAACCTGACCTTCCATCTTGCCTGGGAAGCTTTGCTAAGCTCCCTCTGTAGGCTGTCAGGTGTGCATGCATGGGTTTCCAAGACCCCCAATGCCACCTGGCTCATGTCATCCCACTCCTCACTTCACTGACTCTTCTATTTTCTGCCCGTTTCCTGAGGTAAAGACAAACAAAAAATAAAACCAAAAAACAAGTTTCCTGAAAATGATAGTTTCACAGAAAGCTTCACTTTGTAAACATCTAAACCTGGAATTGGCTGAGGAAGAAAAGAATGACATGTAATTGTCTAGAATCAAGATTTGAGGGAAAACATTTTTCTTTGCTTTCAGAACTGTAGATAAAAGGCCAAGTCCATAAGAAGAGTTACTATCATTTACTCCCATTGCAAGTTCACCTGAATGTTGCTCAACAAAACCCTTTAATTTTTGGTCAACTTTGTTTGTTGATAAAGGAAGAAGCACCAACTTAGGAGTCAGAATATGAGACTGATACAATCAAATAAGGATTAAAGGAGACAATATTGGAGAACTACTTTGCAGGGTACCTAACATTACTATTATTACCACACCAATAAATCATAAGTACCAAAAGCCTATTTTCAAATATTGGCCTTGCCACCTACTGGACTTGTGATAGTGAGCAAATTAATAAACATTCTGAGCCTCAGTTTCCACTCTGTAAACTGGGAATAATATCTACCTAAAAGGTGGTTAGGAAAATGAATTCAGCCTGTTTTTTTGGTAAGCTCTCAATAAATTGAAACTACTATTTATTTATGATTGATTAGAGTAGGACAAAGAAAAGACAGATTTCCCACTAGGATGAAGGAATTTGTGATATAGGTAATAGTGGAAACTTTTTTAAAAAGTCAGTTTATTACTTAAATGTCTGAGTAAAGGCAAGGGAAAAGAAAGATAGAAAATGAAGAGAAAAAAAAGAGCATTAACATACAGTCTATAAAATACGTTCCTTAATCAGCCATCCATATTTATTAGATTTTTAAAAAGCATCCATTGCCTTAAAGGTTTTTTGAGAGCTGCGCTATTTTTAATAAAGTCTCATGTGAAGCACCAAATAAGCTCTTAAAAAGCCTGGAAGTGCAATTCCATTCAATTTCTATCAATAGGAATTGCCCAGGTGTAATGTGCTTCATGCAGCACACATCCAGGGAATGAACCCACTGCATTCTTAGGCAGTGAAGGCTTTGCGGTGCCCTTCCTGGGGAGCCGTTCCCAGAGTGTGTTGGAAAAGATCAGAAAGCAAATATGGAAATGACTAGCATCTTTTGATTTTAAAATGCACCTTGTTGTGCATTTACCTGGTTGACATATGAATGAAGAAGACTCAAAGCATGAAGACTCGCGAAGTAAGGTTTCATAAAAAAGTACTACTTTCTTCCCAGATGTAACACAAATAGCTAAGCTGTTAGTAGATGCTTTTCTCTCTTTTATGATTTTAGGAGAGGAAATAGGTTAATTCTTATAAGCAGACCAATTTTTAAAATATGGCATGTTTTGGCTGTATATTTTTATAAACATTTGGTTTCTATTATTCATTGCAAATTTGTTCTTACATATTAAAAATGCCTACTTTGTCTTTTTAACAGTCATGTAACTAGTGTGTGTTTGATATAAGAGGAATGTTTTATAATTAAGGAGATATATATATATATATATATATATATATATATATATAAAACATTACATTATATGTACTCAAACCTAAAGTCAGCCTAAATTAATTTTCAAAAAGTTGTAAAATACCGTGTTCAGATTCTGTTCTCTCCAATGGATTAATCTGAAAAACAACTGGGACTCAATTTAGAATTTCCTGGCAGCGAGCAAGAGAAATGTCAAACTCACAGTTTTACTTTATTGAAGGCCCTCTTAGGAGTCCAGTGGAAAGAACTGTGTGTGCCTGGTAGCCAGAGAGCAGTGGGAGGTAATATTTAGTTTATTAATGTGTCTTTGATTTTTTTCATAGTGTTGATGCCTAGTATTAAAAACCAGGACCTTGATCCAATTTTCCCCTCGCCCTCCCTCTAATGGAAAAGAGCTATGAAAAACAGATAAAGTTAACAAGATGTTGCATAAAATCAAAGTGCATTTCAGTAATCCCAAGATATTCAATACATTCCATTTGCTTGTGCATTGGAATGGCTCAGTAAATTATGTTCCACTTGTAAATATTGAATTTTAATATCCAAGTGCCAACAGTGCACAACATTCTATATATATTAGATAACATTCTTGTCCTCTGGAAGCTTAAGTTTTTAAAAAACAAAACTAATAATTTATATTCTTGATGTTTTCCTTATTTTATCTTTTATTAAAATGGCAAGAGCCATGCACTTATTAGCTGTGTATTAGATCTAAGTTGCTTTACCTTTTATATTGAATTGGACTAGATTTTGAGAAATCTACATAAGGGTAAAAGGTGAATCTAGGAATCCAGAAAATTGTATTGCTAAATCAGATATAAGCTAATAAAACTGTTGATAATAATTTAGACAATTGGTAGACAATTGGTAAAATAAAATTATAGTAGATTTTTTGTTGTGTTCTATCAATAAACTCAAAAAGCAGCCACCAAAATATCGATGAAGCACATAAGTCTTTTGTTGAAATACTAACTGGATTATGAAAATTAATTGTATTATTTAATGCTTTACTGAGAATATTTTAGTGGGATGAGATGAAGAGGAGTAAATGACCTGGAGATATGCCTGAAACTTAATTTTCATCTATTCAGACACTAGCTACCTAGTCTTCCATATGATACCACCAGAGTATAAATTACTAGTTCTAAAGGGGGAATCTTTGGGAAAACCCATGTGGCCTAAATTACCTAAATGACAACAAAGTTCTCTTGAGCTTCAGGTTATTGGTGATCAAAGGAGAAGTTTTGTTTTGCTTTTGTTATATTTTGTAGACTAATGTTTGGGGACTTTTATTCCTTTGTTGATTAGAAAAACACTTTATTTTTTAAAATATTATTTGTATAATGTTTTGTTTAGAACTGCTTTTTCAGTCCATTGATAGTCCTTATGCCAATGCTTAAATTCCAATCTTCATTCGACTCTATTTCTCTCCTATCATCCCCCTCTATTTGGGAGAGGTTTTGTTCTTGGCTTACATAACTTCAGGCTGCCAAAATAAAATATGGGTCTATACTTGATTCACAAAATAGATGAGTCAAACTCATTGTGCTGACTTCCTTATGTTTTGTTGTTTTGGTTTCGCCTGAAAGAATTTTGATGACGCAGTATAAACTTAAAAGAGATGATCACTGCTCACCTTCCGACACCACTTTTGTTGAAAGATCTGCTGCCAAGACTCTGTTGAGAGGCAGGTGCCATGTTTTATACCGTGCTTGGTCAAAATAAATATAACAGGAATGGCACGAGGTGAGTTGAGGCCACAAGAAGTCAAGATCCATCTGCAAGTTTAACTTATGAGAAAATAGAAGCAATCACTAGATAGAGCAGGTGGTCTTCAGGGAAAAATGAAATAGAAGTGTGGATTCATTGAAAGGGAAGGAGTGACCAAGACAAAAGGACAGAGTGTGAGCATGGCTTTGCCGACCCCGGAAGAAGTATGAGAAATGTTGTTGCTTTCTTTTAGCTGACTTTGGGGTTCACATTCTAGTAGGTATGTCTTTTTATGGAACTCCTTCTTAGTTGAAGTAATTTGAGTCATTATTCCCTACAATTGAGAAAAGTCCTCACAAAGTAACGGTGGACAATAAGAAACTGAGTCTTGAAATATTAAGTAAAATTGGGAAATCACACAACCATTGGTATCACCTTGTACAACCTTTACATGTAACAGATGTTTACAAAACATGGACATTGTGCTTAAAATGATATCATAAAGAGTATATATATCAAAATGTTAATAGATGGCCTGTCCTTAATGAAAGGACATTCATTTCAGTGAATCTTACTGATATTCTTTAGGGTAGGGATCAGCATGCCTGTTTTACAGATGAGGAGACAGTTGTTTGCCCAAGATTACATGGCTGATATGTCTTTTTCTGCCCAGTTAAAACTCTTTGTAAATAAATTATTGAGAGGTGTGGTGACTGTAGAATTCTCTGTTACTATGGCATGCTATCCTTCTAAAACTAACCTAGCGACTGTAAGTAGTTTTAAAAAATAACACCATACACTTGTAGAAAATATTTCTGTTTTTCACGTCTATGTGAAGAATTTACTTTAAAAAATTCTCCTAATGATTTGGTTTGGAGGGAAATGAGGCTAACGAGGATGATAATGAAGTGGCGGTGGCGGTGATGATGAGTGCCTAAATGCCTGTTAGTCATCTCAAAATGAATGCTCCTCAAGTACCTCACTTGGCATTCCCACAACAGAAATCATCTTGCATCCCAAATATGCACTCTGCCAATAATTCCCAAACTCAGAAACAGACTTGTTCTAGCCTCCTCTGCTTAACTCACCCCCGACATCCAAAAAGTTATGGTCCTTTACACCATCTGTCTTCTGAGTGTCTAGGAACAGCCACCCAAGTCCATGACTCCACGTACTGCCTCTGCTTAGACCATCAGCATCTCTCTCTTTTGAATGTCTGAGTAAACCTGCTAACTAGACCTTCTGAATCCCGCCTCTTCATCTCAGGGCAGAATGCTTCTAAACCCTTTTTGCCCTCGGCAAAGTGAGCTATCCCAAATGAAATTTAAACATTTTATTCTCCTGCTTTAAATGAATCAGTGGTTACTGTCCACAGTTCATAACATGAATTACTAGTTTTCATCTGACTCTCTTACTCCACTCTGTCTTCACTCCAGCCCCGTACCACACTCTCTCAGAACCCTATGTGTTGGAATATTGGCTTACCACTTATATTACTATTACCATGCCTGCTAATAACTGTTACTACTACTGCTGCTGCCCCTACTGCTATATTAGTTGATATCAGAAAAAACATGAATACAGTTTTATTCTGTCTTGGAAAAAGTTCAGAAGTAGGGGCTGTAGGGCTCCTAGAGTGAACTGTGGAATAAACGATTCACACTCCCTTTTTCTTTTTTTTTTAATTTTTAATGTTTATTTATATTTTTGAGAGGAGAGACAGAGTGCGAGCGAGGCAAGGGCTGGGAGAGAGAGGGAGACACAGAATCCGAAGCAAGCTCCAGGCTCAAGCTGTCAGCACAGAGCCCAAGGCAGGTCTCGAACTCACAGACTGTGAGATCATGACCTGGGCTGAAGTCAGACACTCAACTGACTGAGCCACCCAGGCACCCTACACTCTCTTTTTCTTAAAGCTCTACCATCCATCTCACAGTCTAAAATTATTCCTTAATTTCCAGCTATCACGTCTATATTCCAACCAGCAGGAAGAAAATAAATTTTCCATTAGTCTCTCACTGGTCAGAACTTATCCATATTATCACTCCTGGACCCAAGGTAGGCTGGGAAATGTAAGTATAATTTCAGAAAGTTAAGTGCTCAATTGGAAATCATGCATTCGTTATCTAAAGTAGAAGCATAGAACATATTTTGATAAAATAGCTAGAAATCTCTCCTCTACAGCTGTCACATGCTGAATACTTATTCTAAAATTGATACCTTAATGCATACTTTATATTTATTATCTTATTTACTCCTCATAACATCTATCAAATGCAAGATGGTATACCCATCTTACAGATTAGGAAACTGAGTCTGAAAAGATTATATAACTCACCCTGTGTCATACTAGTAAGTGCCAAATATGGAATTTAAACTCAGATTTGACTCCCAATTCGATGTCCTTCCCACTATACCGGGTTGCCTCCTCATTATTTCTTAAAAGCTAAGCCCTATTCCAGGCATTGAGGATACAGAAATACAGTTTGTGTTCAAAGAGAACAAATCTAAAGAGTTGGGTAGGTGTATAGGAGTCAGAAAGGGATCCATGGAATAAATGAAGATTGCACTTCTGTTTTCTCTGCCTGGAAAGTGCTCTCTTTCCTGTTTACATAAGCACAGCCATATTTTCCCAGCCAATTCCTGCTCACCTCTCAGTTCCAACATCAAGGAATCAACTCTCAGCTCCAACATCAATGAGTCTGGCTTAGGGGTACCTACCAGGACTTCTCTTAGGCTCTATGCAAACCTCCACTGCGATATTTACCCAACCAAGTTGTAATTCTTTTAATATAAGAGTTATCTCCCAGTACATTGAGTTCAGGGACTTTTTTTATATCATTAGCACCTAAGACAGTGTCTCACACATGGAGATAAATCTTTTCCAGTGTGAAAGACCTTTTGGAATATGAGTCATCACATACTAATTTATACATATAGATAGCCAAAAATACTTTCTTATATTCCAATGAAATGAAAATATGCATTATAATTAGCATATATTCTTTGTCTTTAAATTTTCTTTAAAATTATGGGAGATTTTATTTGTTCTGCAGATTTATTTGTTCTGGAATAAGCTCTAACTTGGTGGCACAATTAAATCATATTTATTCTTGATAAATGTGGTATTCATAATTTCTTATAAGCTTAATTATTACTGGTACCTAAAGATAAACATTTTCACCTAAATGAGTAATTTTTATTTTTTTTTAAAAAGTGTAGATTAAAGTAACAGTATTATTGAGGATATAAAAACAGTATAATTAAAATTATTCACTATCTTCACTCTCGTGTGTGTGTGTGTGTGTGTGTGTGTGTGTGTGTGTGTTGTATATTTACTTCTAAAGTATTTGCTGATATTTTGCCCTCATATGTTTGCAGTTTGGACAGTTGCATGTGCGGATGCTCTTGTTGGTGTTAATGCTGGCATTTCCTACATTGTGAACCATATTGAGAAAAATCGCAAATACAGCTAATTATACTCAGTGTTTCAATACATCTTGACCTTTTAGAAGATATCTAATGGAAAAAGAATCAGTTCTTGGACAAACCAAATTTCTTAATAAGCTTTATCTTGTATCTCTTGAACTTTTCCTATATTTTGATGTTAGAGAGTATAATGTTGCCCATTACAGATCTAAGATATTTGAAATTAGGAGAGCTTTTCTTTTCCTTCCCTTCCCCTTGGTTTCTTTGTTTTATTTTCTCCCTCCCTCCTTCCCTCACTTCCTTCTTTCCTTCTTCCTCTCTTTTGCTTAAAAAAGCAGACAGAGCGATTGCATTAAGACGACTTTCCAAACTCAAGCACTACAATGAAATAAATTGAGAGTACATTTCTAGTGCAATATATGACTTATCTGTGTTTCAACTAATAATATCTTTGTATAAAAATCAACAAGGGGGGGTGCCTGGGTGGCTCAGTCAGTTAAGGGTCAGACTTCAGCTAAGGTCAGATCACAGTTCCAGCACCACGTGGGGCTCAGAGCCTGAAGCCTGCTTCAGGTTCTGGGTCTCCCTCTCTCTCTCTCTGACCCTCCCCACTCACCGTTCTGTCTGTCTCTCACAAATGAATAAACATTTAAAAAATTAAAAAAAAAACAATTAACAAGGTGCCTTTATTAAAAGGTACCTTTATAATTCCATGTAGTCTCAACAACAATGTCTTGAGGTGAAATTGTTCCCTTTCAGATGAAGACTGGATTTCCAAAGGTGTAAAGTAATCATTACATCTTATTTTTCAGATGAAAATGTCCAGGGTACTTTCTAGCCAATACAGGAAAATGCATCTTGATTCCAATTTCAACTTTAATACCTACCTCACCCCTTCAGCTTCGCTCAGTTGGGGCGAAAAAGAAGCTTCCAGGCATGGTGTTTTAGTTTTCTTTCTGAAGTCTATAAAGCTTTATTGTTAGCCTATAACTCTCATTTGTGCTTTTTTCTGAAAGGGGAACAATTGTTATTAGCTTTGGGATGGGGGATTTTGAATGATGCTGGATTAGAGAATCCAACATATGCATTATTTCTCAATCATTAAAGCCTTAGAAAGAGTTTATTGTGTCAAGTTCCAGCATACTCACTTGCCTCCATAAACCTGTGTATGTTCATCATGTACTTTCTCAAGCTAATTTAGACAAATACATATTTCCTAAGCTGACGATTCCTTATATTATGCTTAAGAGCTAGTTTTCTGAGACCAGTGTATCACTTATCTGAGGAAAAGGTCATAAATGGAAAATTATCATGTATCTGTGCCCTGAAAATGCCTAACTTGAAAATATAAGCATTTTCCTTAATCTGATGCTGTCCATTTTCATGAATCTTTCTAGTAACAACGATAGCATGCTGTCTGCCATTGCACATGCCAGGCTATTTTCACTGAATATTACCACCAAGCTACACTATTGAGAGAGAAGTGTAGGAACTTCAAAGGGAACCAAATATGAAAAAAAAAGTAACATTTGGTCATTTTGGAAAGTAGGCATATGTCTGTTTTATTCATTGTATTTGTCAATATTTTTTTTAGTTAAAGAAGGAAAGAATTGGAGAGACATAAAACCAGAAGGTAGGGGTAAGAATGGGGTCTTATGGGACGATAGTACTAAAAGATAATTCAGAAAGCCTTGAAATAGGCTTGTAGGGGCCATCAATACCCCTATATTTCATCTAGACACTTACTAATAACCCTAGTTTGGTTGTCTCCGACACTCAAATATCATCAGTGAGTTTAGTTACGAGGTACTTTTATCCTAGAAGTCTGCACATGAAGGTTCATTGGAGACTCAAGTTTGTAGGTTTTTACAACTCAGCTGTGTGCCGGGGGGGCCGGCGGGGGGTTGCGTGCGCACACGCGCACACGTACGCGGTTCTCAAGAGAAGTCTCCCATAGAGACCAAGGTTTCAGTGACGGTAAAATATTAACACAAAATTAAATCTTTCCACACAGCACAAAGACCTAGTAGAGGCTTGCCTGGATGCTGGTCACCTTCTAAATGCCTGCAGAAGTCACGTAAGGAAAAAAAAAGTGATCCTAGAAATCCAGAAGACAGAGCTTAAGTTTTGTTGTCGTTGTTCTCTGTGGGGTTTTTTTTTGTATTAAATTTAAGATCTTTTAAAAAAATTCTAACCTCCATGGAAATCTTTTATGATAAGGTAGATATGGATTTTAAACTCTGTTATTAAATCAATCAAACCTCCTATTTTATATTAATTTAAGAAGACACAATGCATGGCAGGAGCCACTCCAGAAATATTAAATTAGTGACTATCATGCTTAAGAGAAATCTGTGTCAGAAATCACTAATATAATATAAGCTTAAATGGTGGAGAGGGAAACTTTGTGCAGAGAACATTCCACTATAGGCTTTAAAGATTCTGTTTTCTCTGAGAAAACAAGTTGGGGAGGTCTAATCAATCCAGAAAGGCCCAAAAATGTAATTGTAAGTGAAATCCTACTTGGAAGTATATTTTTTTCTGTTGGTGAAATAAATCAGCAAAAGGAAATACAATAAAAGGAAAGAATTAAATCTAGGAAGTATAGAATGCAAGCTGAAAAGCTACCTTGGTATCCAGTGTTAATCAACTATCACATACAAAGAAACAAAGAATAAACAAAGTACACCACGTATTCATGTATTTCAGTCTAACCTTGATCAAGCTGCTCCTTTATTTTTTTCTGCTTTATTGAGATACAGTTGACACATAATGGTATGTATGTTTAAGATGCACAATGTGCTGGTTTGATACGTTTATATATTGCTAAATGATCACCACATTAAAATTATCACCTCACATAATTATCATTTACTTTTTTGTGATGACAATGTTTAAGATTTACTCTCTCAGCAACTTTCTAGTATGCAATATAGTACTGTTAACCATAGTTACCATGCTGTACATCCCCAGAATTTACTTAATGTTACAACTGGAAGTTAATACCTTTTGACCACCTTCATTCATTATCCCTGCCCCTGGCAACCACTAATATTAATCCTTTGTTTCCATGATTTGTGGAGAGTTATTTTCTTTTGTTTTGTTTACATATAAGTGGGAGATGGAACATTATTTGTCTTTTTCTGTCTGACTTATTTCACTTAACACAATGCCCTCAAGGTCCATCCATGTTGTTGCAAATGTCAGAATCTTCTTTTTTTATGACTAAATAAAATTGCATTGTATATATGTACCACATCTTCTTCATCCATTTATTGACATACGCTTAAGTCGTTTCCGAATCTTGGCTATGGTGAATAGGTTTCCATGAACATGGGGCTGCAGATATCTCTTCCAGATCTTGTTTTCATTTCCTTCAGATATTTAGCCAGAAATGGAATTGCTGGAGCTTTGGGTAGTTCTGTGTTTAACCTCTTGAGGAACCTTCATACTGTTTTCCAGAGTGGCTGCACCAATTTATATTGCCACAGCAGTACACAGAGGTTTCCTTTCCTCCACAGTATTGCCAACACTTATCTCTTGTCTTTTTGATAATAGCTGTTCTCACAGGTGGGAGGTGATATCTCATGGTAGTTTTGATTTGCATTTCCCTGATGATCAATGATATGGACTACTGTTTTGTGTACCTGTATGGTCCTTTGTATGTTGTCTTTAGAAAAATGTCTATACAGGTCTTCTGAGCATTTTTAATCAGATTTTTTGCTATTGCATATTAATACTTTATCAGGTATATGGTTTGCAAATGTGTTCTCCCATTCAGTGGGTTTCCTTTTTATTTTATTGATTTTTTTTTTTTTCTGTGCAAAACTGCTCCTTTATAAAAGGTGGGTCCTGGCACTTCTCTCATTTCTACTGTGAGAATCTCAAGGCAGACAGACTGCTGCTCAGGAATTATTCTGTGACTATAATTAAACTCATAATTATAAATCTAAAGTGTAATCTAGAGCATAAAATCCATAAAAATCACAGGATTTTTATGATATAAATATGTTAGTAATTCTAATGCACAGTGATTTTCAAGGAGGTGCAACCACTGCCTAAATAAAGTCTTTTTGTTTGATTTTGTTTGTTCTTGAATGTAACCAAAAAGCTTTTGGTTGCATGACTAAACTACATTGTGTCTTTTAGAGTCAAATAGTTCATTCCAACCAAAATTTAAAAGACAAGAAACTCTGAAATTGTCTTCATCAAATGGATCTTCAAAACAACACCAATAACAATAATAATAAAGCCCTTTAAAAAGATTGCTCTGCTTAAAAGATTTATAATAACAGATAAGAAAATTCAAAATATTTTACCCCTTAAGATTGCTAAATATGTTAAAGTCCCTATGTGCTTAGGATGAATTTGAGCTGTGGACTATTGCCTGCTAAGTAAAGAATTGTGTATTAATTATAATGATAACTGCACCTAAAATTTATTGATATCTTAATTAGTGCCAGGCATTATCTTTAAAAATTGGCATGGATTATGTAATTTAATGAAGTGGCCCTCTGAGATAGTCCACATAGGGGCTGTCATTCAACCCATTTTAAGAAGGGAACCTGACCCATAAAGAAGTGAAATCATTTGCCCAAGATCACATTAAGAAAGAGGGGGTAAAGTTAGCATGTGTGCCTGAAGACTCTTATGCCATAGTCATAAGAGCTTTGGAAATAAAAACACCTGCCCCTCCTTTCCTTTCAGTTATTAGTCCCGCACACTGTTTTTGGAATCACAAAGAATGTAATTGTCCCATGTCTTTTGTGTATGTTTTAAGAGCCCATTCAAGTTACAACGCTTTGCACTCTTCAGGACTCAGAACAGTGAGCACAGGCAGGCTTCAGTCACCCTTATAGTTGCTGATATGTACAAATCTACCCTTAAGGAGGAAATCTTCCTCTCTCCCCCACTCTCCACCCCCGTTTGAACTTCAGTAGTCCATGTTATTTGCAACTTTTGCTTAACAACTTGTTTTATTATTATTTTAAATACACAAGCTACCCTAGCCTTTAAAAGTGTTTAAGACCTCAAATCACATTTTAAAAGTTATAAGACATAATAATTAAACTGGCTACACTTTAAACACCAAAAAGTCGGGGCGCCTGGGTGGCGCAGTCGGTTAGGCGTCCGACTTCAGCCAGGTCACGATCTCGCGGTCCGTGAGTTCGAGCCCCGCGTCAGGCTCTGGGCTGATGGCTCGGAGCCTGGAGCCTGTTTCTGATTCTGTGTCTCCCTCTCTCTCTGCCCCTCCCCCGTTCATGCTCTGTCTCTCTCTGTCCCAAAAATAAATAAAAAATGTTGAAAAAAAAAAAAAATTAAAAAAAAAAAATAAACACCAAAAAGTCTAAGGGCGCCTGGGTGGCTTAGTCGGTTAAGCGTCTGACTTCAACTGAGGTCATGATCTCCCGGTGTGTGGGTTCCAGCCTGTGCTGACAGCTCAGAGCCTGGAGTCTGCTTTGGATTTTGTGTCTCCCTCTCTCTCTGCCCCTCCCCTGCTCATGCTCTGTCTCTCTCTCTCTCTCTCTCTCTCTCTCTCTCTCTCTCTCAAACATAAATAAACATTAATTAAAAAAAAAAAAACTTACATTTAGAGGAGTAACACAGATGTCTTAAAAGATAAATAAGTAAATCATAAGGTATTTTATAAGGTGATGAGTGCCAAAGAGAAAAATGACACAGGAGAGGGACACAGGGAATAAGCCTAGGGGAAGGTTGGGATAGTATTTTAAGAAAAAAGCTTTTCTTAGCTAGCAAAAGAAAAAAGACCTTTCTAAAACAGTGACATATGAACAGAGACCTGAAGGAGGTGAGAGAAAGACTCATTTAGGTTCCTGAGGAAAAAAGATTCCAGAAAACTTTCTTTTTTATTTACATGGTTACATTGGTCTAAGTTACCTCACTCAAAGAAATATTATTTATATTCACTTTTTTTCAAGAGCCCTAAAATTAGGAATGTGAATTTAACATAGGAATTCTTTAAACCATAAACTCCTTGATGACAGAAACAATGTCATATGAATATTTTCTTTTCTTACAATCTGACCCAGTGCCTGGCATAATAAATGTTCATTGAAAGCAGCAAAGATGAAAGATGAAAAAGAAAAAAAAAGTGACAAAATATATATGTGGAGACAGAGAGAGGGAGAAAGAGAGAAACACACAATAATTCTGCTCTCAACCTGTTTTGCCATCTCCATTTTTTGTTATATTTTTCTTTGAATTATTGTATTTTACATAATGTGATAATCTATTTATAGCTTAGTTTTCTTTTTTATAAGTCAAATATCATAAAAGATAATAGAAAGAGTCATCTTCCACATCACCTTTTCTTCTTTATTTTAGTTATTTTCTGCTTGTCAAGCAAAGAATGGAGTCAATTTTTTTTAATGTTTATTTATTTATTTTGAGAGAGAGAGTGCGTGAGAGCAGGGCAGAGGCAGAGAGAGAGAATCGAAGCAGACTCCAGGCTCTGAGCTGTCCAGCTGTGGGGCTGGACACAGGGCTCAATATCAGGACAGCGAAATCATGACCTGAACTGAAGTCAATGGTCAGACGCTTAACTGACTGGGCCACTCAGGCACTCCAGAATGGAGTCAATTTGTGTTGCCATCAGGCTCTCCACAGAGCTTTTTGTTCCACATTCCTTAGTTTAATCCCTTAAGAATTCATTGGATTCTAAGAGTATGTACATCTGTCTTCCACATCCCCATATCTTCTTCCTTCATTGCTTTCATCCTGATCTAAGGTTATCTTGTGACTTCATTTGTTTTCATGTGTAATGTATTGTCTGTCTTCCTGACTACTATTGGAAATATCAAGAGGAAATGCCTCTTGTCTCTCATATTAAACCCTGTACTCTAAGGACCTTACACATAGTAGATACACGATGGATCTATCTGGAAAGAAGAAGGGAGGAGAGGTAGAAGAAAGGAAGGGATGGAAAAAAAGGTTTAAAAAAAAGGGGTAATAACATATCTACCCTGGGAACCTTATTTTCTTTGTAGACTATCCAAACTTATTCAAAGACTTTCAAAGAAAAGAATGTTTCTTTTTTTTTTTTTTTTTTTTAATTTTTTTTTTTCAACTTTTTTTTTTTTTTTTTTTTTTTTTGGGACAGAGAGAGACAGAGCATGAACGGGGAAGGGGCAGAGAGAGAGGGAGACACACAGAATTGGAAACAGGCTCCAGGCTCCGAGCCATCAGCCCAGAGCCTGATGCGGGGCTCGAACTCACAGACCGCGAGATCGTGACCTGGCTGAAGTCGGACGCTTAACCGACTGCGCCACCCAGGCGCCCAAGAAAAGAATGTTTCTTAAAGATTTTTTTAATATGTATGATTGGTCAAAGCCCAGTTGCATGACAGTGTTGTTTTTTTTTTTCAAAGTGTGCACCCCTGTAAGGTTTTCCTGCCTAATAAGGGTACAGAATAACTCACCCCCTAAGCAGCATTTGAAAAGTAAATTTGCACAGCTCCATTAGTATTAACAAGCTTGGGAAAAATGAATTGGTTAGTGACCTTCTCATTCTTTTTTGGATTTTTGAGATACATAATAAAAAGATTAGTAACATGGAATATTATTAATCAAGTAACTCTAATCTAGCAAATTTGTTTTATTAATACCTTTAATCAATACTTAATTATCTTTCCACATTAGTCTTATTTTTTAATCTATTGTCACCATTTTTAAATATGCTTAAAATCATTCATTTGTTGGGATGTTTTTATATTTTACCAATTGAAAGAAAATCAATCCACAGTTTATTAAGCACATACTATGTGTAAGGAGCTATTTAAGGAAGAGGTAATCAGTATTCAAAACTATAGCTAGTTCTCTATTTAGGAAATTGAAAACCATCTCCATAGTATGAATTAATCATAAGAGGCAAGTTACTAAAAAGCCAAGTAACAGAATTTGTGGTTTTCTGTTGGAAGAGTATCATCAAAATTGGGAATTTAGAAACATAAAGAGAATGCAGAGAAAATTTCATGTACTGGGAAACAACAAAATCAGAAGCACAAATGAGAGAAAGTTCTAGATGTTTTCTTGAACAGAGTATAAAGTAGTGGATGAAGAAGTATTTGGACAGGAAATCAGAAACTGAGCTGCAGTTAGAATAGGGGGATTCATGATGGTCAAACTAAAGAATTTACATGAAATTGCATAAGATCCAATCACTTCATAAAAATAAGTGATACAATTCTGAATCATACTACATGAATGAATAAGAGTAGGCTGGAAATTTAGGTGTAAATCTTTAAATGACTTTCATTTCTCAACAGTTAATGAAAAACTTCAACAAATACAAGTCAAATTGAAAATGAACACTATATATCCAATAGAAATACTACATACAGCACTTTACCTTGTAGGTAACTAAGAAATATTACATTCTGTTTAAGCCCCATTGGCTGATGTGTGTATGCATTTGTGTATACACATGCACATAACTATTTCTCACTATAAAATAGATACCAGTTAGCAACATATCCTCCTAACTATGCTATAATACATTTCTGAAACATGAACATATTTTTTCTAAATATGAAGAAAAGAATAAGATGTTGGCAAATTTCATAGGTGCCCATAGATAGATTAAAGTTTTAAAACTAGTGGTGGGAGAAGAAAAATGGGAGGAAATAATATTTACTGAATACCTAAAGTACATTACTCACAGTGCTGGGTGCTGTATAGATGTGACTTTCATATAGTACTCCAAAGATAAAACACCCAAGATGGTATAGTAAGGAAGGCTGAACAACTGTTCTGCTCCAGTAATGTGTACTTTGTCCAGACTCCAGGCACAGTCTCCCCTCCCACAGAGGGCCATGGGTCTGTCTGTGTGACTGCTGGAGATGTTAGGATGGTAAGGCTTTAACCACCTAATGAAATGGGTAAACTGAACAACATTATGAAGGTTGATTATGCTTTTTCATGTTGATGAAAGCTTTAAGTCAAACCAGTTAATTATAGCTTGTGAAATTCATCTGCACATCTTTGGGTCCAATCTTTTGCCCTGGCATTTGCAAGAGCATTCAAATTGGCCAATGGGTAGACAAGACAACAGTCTTGTCTAACTGACAGATGTTAGCCCTTGGGGGCCAAGGCTGTCAGTCCAAACCTGAGTGAAAAAACAATGAGGGGAAATCCCTGGGTTTACATTCTGGCAGTTGCGACTTTCTCTAGGCAAGTAACAAAAACTTCCTGTGTCTGGAGAACCTTCCCAACACAGACTATGGTTCTTGCATAACAATAGAGAGACGATAAAGGGACTTGAGTGGGGGAGGGAAGTATTATGAGTGTGAGATCACAGGCAGCCAACTTTGTGTGTTCTGTCCTCCAAGACAATTTTATATCTCCTCTAAATTCTTCCATTTAAATAATAATCATTGTCTATTCCTAGATCCTAATCCTGAGCTATTTTTTTTTCAGGCTGGAGCTGCCTTACAGAGAGCTCCACACAGATGTCCCCAAAGCAACTCAAACTTACATGTGTAACACTGGACTTGCTATCATCCTTTTGAGAGAGAAAACCAGTTTCCCTGTGTCCCTAGGCTGCTGTGTTGAAGACTCCCCACCCACCACCCAAGGTGGAAACCTGAGAGCCATAGTAAACTAATCTCTATTTTTCAGGTGCCATTTTTGATCACTCCCTAATCCTGTCAATCTTACTTCCTCAACTCAGTATTTCTCCCCCTCCATTTAAGGTGTAAATTCAGTATTCTTACTCCAACAAAGCCTGTTTTTAATATCTCCACTCTCTGGAACCCCTTTTTTTCCTCAGTCATTTATGCCCTTATACTGCCATTTTTCCTTCCTCAGATTTTCAAAAGCCTTGACTGCAGTAATTCTTTTAATAGAATCCTCCCTTGCTTTGCCCACAAATACCCCTTCTGTTGTTCCTGTAAAATCCCAAAACCAATCAATCTGATTGATCATTCACTTTGGGTAATGCTGGGGGGGATTTAATCAAATGGACTAATGCTGTGATAAGTCCCTAAATCCATGCCCTCCCAATACACTCGTTTGTCAATACTTTCATACTTTCATAACCATTTCCCTCTCTCTCTCTCTCTCTTAATCTTTTATTTGTGAATTTTACTATTCTTTGCAAGGTTTCGACCCCATATCCTACCCTCTCATCAGAAGGAGCCCTTGTTTTCCACTCAAGAGAAAAAAAAAATGTATATACAGCTTATTAACCAGAGACCCCCTCAAGTTCCTACCTCTCCTAAAAATTTATCTATACACATTAGACAAATTCCTGTCTTTTTCCTCCTATGAAACACCATTCTGCCTCTTCCTTATCCTGTCACATGGGTTTAAATGCTATTTACAGACCGATCACTCTCAAATTTGTATCTCCAAACTTACCATCTCCACACTCAGCCTTTGATTTCCAAATCAGTGTGCCCTCTGGCCCACTTAAACTTCCTCACCTCAGCAAATGACACCAAACCCAGGAATGGACCTCAGATCCTCTCTTCCTCACTTGCCATCTACCCATGAGTAAGCCCCGTATGTACTGAACCCATTCATTTGTCTCTGTCTCCACACCAGCCCCCCTGAGTCAGTGCCCTGTTGTCTCTCACCCAGAACAAATACTCTTCTACCTCATTTTGCTGTGTTTCCTGTGATTCCTTCTACTTCATTCTCCACGTGACAGCAGGAACAATATTGAGACTCAGACTGGATTAGGCCACCATTCAGTGGCTTTCCCTTACAGAGGGTAAAACTTCACTACGATGGCTGCTAAGCCCCTGTGTGACCTGGTCCCTACTCACTTCTCCTCCCCCAATAATTGCCAAGTATTTTTTATTCAGTTCTTTAAACTTACTGGGATCTTTCCTGCCACAGACACTTTGCAAATGTGAAGGAATGTGTTATGACTCTGTTAAATTAACATTTGATCAGTGAAGCACAGAGTGTGGGACAGTGAGTCACAATTCAACAATAAATCACAGGAGAAACTGGCACAGAGATATTTATTATTCACAGGTTCTAGATGGAGTGCATTGCACACCTCAAGGGGCCACATGGGGAGGTCAGGGCAGAGTGCAGACAGAGACAGCAATGGGATCTGAGGTGCATCTTTATTAGGGTCAGTGGACAGAGAGCTCTGGGCTTCCCAGGCTAAAGCTATATTGGTCAACTCGAACCACAAGAGTGGGATTTGGTGAGCTCCACAGGGATCCATCTAGGAGCACGCAAAGGAAGGTCCTAGGAGGTGGGGGAGACCATTAATCATAAGAGCCACCGGGGAAGTCGTATCAGGAACTTAACATTTTCTTGTGACTCTCAGGGCTGTTTTCTAGGGTAGGCACTCATGAGGAGGCTAGTGACGGTTTAAAATCCCTGAAAGCCATTTGGCCACACAAAATAGATGCCAAGACAGTAGTACCATAGAGAAGCTTAGCTAAACTCTCAACAGAATGTCTCTTCTGAGCCTGGCTTTCCCTGCCCTTCACCCACATTACTTGTTCTTTCTGTCCTTTCATATCTAGTTTAAATGTCATCTTCTCAGCGAGAAAGAGAGAGAGAGAGAGATTCCCTGATCACTCAGTCTCACTCGGCTTTTCTGTTTGTACCCCACCCAGCTATTTTACAGTTTAAAATTTTGTTGCTTTTCCTCATAGCACACTGCTCACCAATTGTTACAAGTTTATTCTGCTGTCTGTATCCCGTGCCAAAATGCTCCATGAAGATAAAGTCCATGTCTCTGGTTCTCTACTGTATCCCCAGAACCTATTTCAGTGCCTGGGACAGGGTAGGTGTTTTAACAAATATCTATTAAATGGTTAACTGACTTAATTCACAAGGCTGATGCCATCACCTGTGATCTAGATACCACACCCCTCATCTTTTAGGAACTTGTTCCAATTGATCACCCCTTCTTCTATTTTCAATTTCTGTTCCAACTGTTATTCATATCTTAACAGACTTTCCACATGGACCCACACCTGTCAAGGCTGCCTTGACTAATAGATATCTCTTCCCAATTTTAGCTCTCATATTAAGCCAGATAATCCAAATTAAAAAATATATAGTAATAAAAACAATAGTTTTGCTCCTTTATACCACCGCTCTCTCTTATCTCATTTGTTCAAAATCCAGCAACTTCTTTCACACCTGAATGCTCCATTGGCCTTTCAGATTTTAAATGCTCAAAAACAAGTCCTTGGCCCCAAATAACTCTTCCTCGTGGATTTCCTGCCCCCCTCTACTGATCACCAATCCCACAAAGTAGAAAGCTTGAAATTATCCTGAATTGCTTCCTGTTCCATCAGCCAGTACATTCTATTAAGGCATCTTCTAAATACCTCCTCTCTGCACTACTTTATATTCCTGCCCACTCTATTTTTGAACTAAGTTTGCTTTCTGTTTCTCCTTCTCTTTATTATTCCCCCTCAAAGGAGAAAAAGTCTTACCAAAAAACTCTTCACTTTACATTTTTAATGGCTGTCCACTGCTTTAAAGATGTATGTCAAATCTTTACTATGGCCTACAAGCTCATCTTTCATTATTCAGCTCTTATTCATTTTCTCACCTTATTTTCTGATCCCTCCTCCATGAAAACCTAAACTCCTGCCAGGGTGCCCAACCAGAAGTTCTCCAAAATCACTTTGCTTATAGCCCACCTTGTGCAACTGTTAAACTAGAAAGTTTTTCTATCAAGACCCAGATCAAATATCATTCTTTGTATGAAAGCTTCTCTTAATTCTTGTCCTTCTAATTTCTGGAAATGCATTATATGTATATATTATATGTTCATGGCAATTAGGGAGCTCTGCCCTTTCTAGAATGTGGGTACTTAGAGGCCTGGAATATTTATTATCTTCACTAGCTGTGTTTGCAGCATTTAGCACACAGTAAATACTAAGTTAATGCTTGCTAAACTGATAAATAAATGGGTGAAATGGCATAGTACTTAAAACCTACTCCTAGCATGTTGAATGTATGTTTGAGTTAGAGGTTGGTACCTATTATGAAGATCCAGGAATGCTGCAGATCTTATGGCTTAAGAAAAAAAGAGGGAGCTTTAGAGCAAGACAGACATGAACTTCAGTCAATACCAGTTCAGCAAAATACCACTCCACAGCAATCTGTCCTTGGTAGCCTCTTTAGTTTCCATTCCTAATTTGTATACCAGGGATAAGAGTATCCTCTTTGTAGACTTATCTAAGGATTAAATAATGAAGTGTAAACATTTAACATAGTGCCTGGCACACAGTAAATGTTCAATAACTGCAGAAGCAACTATTGGAAAATATACCTGTAATGTTGTCAGTTTGGTTATAATGTTTATGCCATTGCTCCCACAGAAGATGTATAACTAACACGAATGAGTGAATTATCAGTGTCATAAAGACAAGATTGCCAATGAATACTATTTGCTTTTTCACTGATCTATTTTACATGCATTATATCTATCTCACCTCTTCCAAGAAATCTCACCATTTAAATATCACTCCACTCTGAGTATTCCATTAATTCTCATTCTTTTACCAATTTTGCAATCTAGTGATGGAACATAATTGTGAAATTATTCCCATTTTAAATGCTTTCTCTAGTTTCTCTGAGCTTTTCTTTTTCAGTTTTTATTCCAAGACCTTTGTTATCAGGGTCCCTATCCTTTTACTCATTCATATCCTACCTAATACCCAGTGCAATGTCTACACAAGTAGATAAGAATGGATTTTTGTTGAGTTAGGAAGATAAATTTAAAATACAATTTAATGCCTTAGTTCGTAAGTATATTTGTTGATATGTTTAGAAATATTTCCTGTCATCAGAATATATAAAATATACATATGTACTCTATATTATTTTAATACATATAGAACATAAAAATATTTTTATGCTAAGGTCTTCTATGTGCACAGTCAAGTAAAGTGGATATTTTTATTTTTATTTACATTTAAGTGCACAGAGTTCTTAATTTATAAGTACTTAATCTAGTGACTAGGAATGAGCAATTTTAAAATTAAGGGGAACACAAACATTAGAAGAAAAAATATGCAGTGATTTATTTGTGTTTTTTTTTTTTTTAAATAAACCAAGGTCATTCTTAAGGGATGAGAAAAGAGGAACAACCCCAAAATGTAAGTGTACAAAGTGATTATGTAGATTGCCTAGCCCTCAAAAACCTTTAATTTAACTGGGTTACTGGAAAC